>NC_091177.1:22674601-22882101 GCF_040958095.1 Procambarus clarkii
CGAGTGAAGAGGAGGAGAAGAATTGGCTCTGCTAATAAGGAAGGCATGGAGTTTCAAAGAGATGGACATCACAAGATGTGAAAATTTCAGTGACTATGCAGCAGGCACTATGGCAAGTGCCATTATCACCAAGGATAATGGGAGTAGTAATATATAACCCTCCGTTAAATGACAAAAGTCCCAGACAGGAGTATGACAGGAACCACATGACAACCATGTACATAATAGAGAGCGTGGCTTCTATTGCCTGTAGGAAGAACTCTAAACTGTAGACCATGGGTGGTTTCAACCAACGAAAGGTAAACTTGAAAATAGAGAACCACACGGAAACAGAAACATGGAGAGCTAAACTATTAGATGTGGCGACAAGAAACTTTCTATGCCAACATGACAAGGGGCCTCAATGATGAACCAGCCAGACGTGATCTAGTATTCACCCTGAACGAGTCAGACATAAAGGAACTCAAATCAGAACACCCCCCCCCCCATAGGCATGAGTGACCACCGACCCTAACATTTAAGTATCTGGTGGAAGTGGGATTAACCTATCCAAGGAAAGGACCGAAAAGTAAAGAGCTGGAATACCGAAGGAAAATCTATGATGAGATTACAAAATAATTTCTAATAGGAATACCATACGAGACAGAACTCAGTGGAAAGTCTGTACAGTTTTTGAAGGACTGTATCACCCAGAAGTGTCAGGAGGCAGAAAACAGGTTTATCTTGGCCCAGAAGGAATAACAGAAAAGCAAAGGCGGAAACCGTGGTTCCTTCAGGCATGTAAGGAAGCAAGGCAGCTAAATACAAGGGCAGTGAGAAAATTAAGAAATAACAGGACACCAGAGAGCAGAGAGAAAGAAATACCAGAGGACCAGAAATGGGTAGCTCAGTGTGAGGAGAGAAGCAGAGAATCAGTTTGAAAATGACATAACAAATACAGCTAACACCCAATCAAACCTGCTCAACAGCCACATCAGGAGGAAAACAACAGTGGCAGAACAGATGATGAAACTAAAAAAGGGAGAGGATGGGTACATAGAGGATGACAAAGAGGTGTATGAAGAACTCAACAAGATATTCCAGTAGGTCTTCACAATAGAGCAAGGGAAAGTCCCTGAACTAAGAGGGGTGGTGATAAATCAAACAGACTTGGAAGATATCGAAATTATCAGAGATGAGGTTCGGAGGGATCTGCTTGATCTAGAAATAACTAAGGCTGTTGGACCTGATGGAATCTCACCATGGCTGCTTAAAGAGGGGGCAGAAGTGCTGCGTGACACTATCTATGATCTATAACAAGTCACTGGTAACGGGAGACCTACCAGAGAGTTTGTAGACACCTAACACAGTACCAATCAACAAAACGGGGGATAGGAAGAAGGCCCTAAATTTACTACAGGCCAGTGTCCTTAACTCGTATACCATGCAGTGTGATGGAGAAGATCGTGAGAAAAAGCCTGGTAGCCCATATGGAGAGAAGGGACTTTGTAACACATCACAAGCATCAAAAGGATATCATCAGCGGCATATGCTAGATTGGCCAACATAAGAACTGCCTTTAGAAATTTGTGTAAGGAATCGTGCAGGACACTGAATACCACTTATGTCAGACAAATCCTGGCGTATGAAGCTCCAGCCTAGAGTCCGTACCTAGTTAAACACAAGACAAAGTTAGAGAAGATTCAGAGGTATGCCACCAGACTAGTTCCAGTAAGTTGAAGAATGAGCTACGAGTAAAGGCTACGGGAGCTAATCCTCACGTCCCTAGAAGAAAGAAGAGAAAGGGAGAGACATGATAACCACTTAAAAAATTCTCAGGGGAATTGTCAGGGTGAACAAATGCAAACTATTTAGTACGGGTGGAACACGAACAAGGGGGGACACAGCAGAAAACGTAGTACCCAAGTGAGCCATAGAGACATTAAAAAGAATTTTTCAGTGTCAGAGTTTTTAACAATTAGAATGCATTAGGCAGTGATGTGTTGGAGGCAGATTACATACACAGTTTCAAATGTAGATATGATAGAGCGCAATAGGTTCCAGACTCTGTACACCAGTTGGTTGACAGTTGAGAGGCGGGACCTAAGAGCTAAAGCTCAACCCTCGCAAGCACAACTAAGTGAGTACAACTAGGTGAGGACTCGCTTACCGTAATTGTCCCCCCCCCCACCCCAGACCCTCTCAGCGACACCACCCAAGACCCTCTCAGCCACACCACCTCAGACCCTGCTAGCCTCCAAATACCAGATCCTACCAGGGCCCCCCCCCCCCCTCCCCACTCCAGAACCACCTTCCTAAGCCCCTCCCATCCAGGACTGTCTATACCCCGTAACCTCAGTCCCTCCCTGTTCCATTATTCCAATGGAATCAAAGGAAACTGATGATAGACAGAAGAGAGTCAGCTTGAAGGTAATATATTCGAACATAGATGGGATTACAAACAAGGAAAGTGAACTTTGGGAAAAATCGCTTGAAATGAACCTAGATGTAATAGGACTCACAGAAATAAACCTCTCAGGAATCATAACGAATGTGGTGCTTCCCCAGGACCACACTGTAATAAGGAAAGAGAAGGAAGGAAGAGATGTAGGCAAAGAGAAAGAAATGAAATTTCAAGATGATGATTATCTCAGGCTGCGACGGGTTTAGAAACTACATAACAGGCACTATGACGACGGGAATAGTAGAAGAAGCAGTGATATATATAACCCTACACCAAATGACAGAAGACCCAATTTCGGAAGGGAAACTATGAGGAGATAAGAAAATTTCTAACATATATATAACATGGGAAACAGAGCTCAGAGGAAACACGGCCCAAGACATGATGGACTACATCACGAGAAAGTATAAGGAGGCAGCAGAAAGGTTTCTCCCAGTACAAAAGGAAATAACAGATTGCCGATAAGAAACCCATGGTTTTATCAGGGATGTATGCTTGTAAAGAAACTAAGTACAAGGACGTGGAGAAACTATAGAAATAACGGGACACCAGATAGCAGAGAAAGATAACAGAGAGACAGAATTGAGTAGGTCAGGATGAGAAGAGAGGCAGAAAAACAATAAGAAAATCATATAGCAAGTTATCAAAGCAAAGGCACATCAGTAGAAAAACAACAGCGAAGATCCGATAATGAAACTGAGGATAGGGGCAGACAGATTCACTACAAACGACAAGGAAGTGTGCGAGTAACTCAATAAGAAATTCTGCGAGATTTTCATATTAGAGCAAGGAGAAGTAACAGAGATAAGTGAGGGAATATCTAACAAGGCACCACTGGAGGAGTTTGAGATTACCAGTGGGGAGGTAAGAAAGCATTTTGTAGATCTGGATGTGACAAAGGTTATCGGCTGGAATCTGGAATGTAGGATAGAATCTCATTATGGATACTAAAGGAAGGAGCAAAAGTACTGTGCCTGCCACTCTCAATGGTGTATAACAAATCACTGGTAACAGAGAAACTGCCAAAAATTTGGAAGGCGCCTAATGTAGTCCCGATATTCAAGAAGGATGATAGACATGAGGCACTGAACTACAGGCCAGTGTCCCTAACATGCATACCATGAAAGGTAATAGAGAAAGTTAAGAAAAAACCTACTGGAACATCTGGAGCGAAAAAACTTTGTAACATAGCATTAGTATGTGTTAAGGATGGCAAATCTTGCCTCACATGATTAATTGGATTCTATGACCAGGCAACAATAATCAGACAAGAAGGAGATGGGTGGGCAGACTGCATATTTGTGGATTGTCAGAAAGCCTTTGGCACAGTATCCCATAAGAAACTAGTGCACAAGCTGAAGATGCAGGCAGGAGTGAAAGAGAAAGTACTTAATATCATAGGGGAGTACCTAAGCAACAGAATACAGCGAGTCATTGTGAGGGGTGAAGTCTCAGAGTGGCGAGGCATCACCAATGGAGTCCCACAGAGATCAGTCCTTGGACCTATACTGTTTCTGATATATGTAAATCATCACCCAGAGGGGATAGACTCGTTCCTCTAAATGTTTGTTGATGATGCAAACATTATGGGGAGGATTAAGACAGAGGAAGATAATGTGAGGCTACAAAATGAACTAGACAAACTGAAGGAATGATCCAACAAATGACCACTAAAGTTCAGCCCAAGTAAATGTAAGGTAGTGGAACTATATGAAGGGAACAGGAGGCTAGACACAGGATACCGAATGGGTTATCTTGAGATGATTTCGGGGCTTTAGTGTCACCGCGGCCCGGTCCTCGACCAGGCCTCCACCCCCAGGAAGCAGCCCGTGACAGCTGACTAACACCCAGGTACCTATTTTACTGCTAGATAACAGGGGCATAGGGTGAAAGAAACTCTGCCCATTGTTTCTCGCCAGCGTCCGGGATCGAACCCGGGACCACAGGATCACAAGTCCAGCGTGCTGTCCGCTCGGCCGACCGGCTCCCCATCTCATGGGAGATGAAGTATTTCTTGAAACGGTCATAGGAAAGATCTAGGAGTTGATATCACACCAAATCAGTATCCTGAAGCCCACGTCAAAGGAATATTATCAGTAGCGTATGCATGGCTGGATAACATTGAACTGCCTTCAGAAACCAGTGTAAAGAATCATTCAGAATCTTTTTTAGAGGTTCTGAAAGAAGCTTTAGAAAGTTCAGAGGTATGCCACTAGGCTAGCCCCAGAACTAAGATATATAAGTTACGTGGAAAGGCTGTGTGGACTGCAACGAAGGACGGGCCAAGGTGTGTCCACGCAGAGTTGGAAAACTGCTTACACAAAATAAAATCACCTATCACCTGTTCCACAAAAGCTTAAAAAAAAGTGAACAACCATATTAGTCCTGATCCATCACCATACAGTACTCTCAGTCTACATTAATATGATTACAGGGCCCGTAGACCAATAAATATACAGAAACCTGGAGACGAACCGAACGAGTTCGTCCTTAACAGAAATCTACAGACCAATGACATTGACGCCGGGCGCCGGACCGTGTCAATGCCATTGAATTCTATGCCAACATTACAAACATAACCATCAAGTTCTCTTTCAAACATTCTAACTCATATAACTAAATTTACAACTCAAAAGATCCTTGAGCATACACAGATGTAATGAGCATCACAATATACAACTCACAATATCAAATGGTATAAGCAAATAAGCACACAATGAAGAATATAATTATATACAAAGATTCCAATTTACTCGACTGGACAATACTTAATCTCGGCAGGAAAGCAAAGAGGGGGGGGGGGAGTTAAGGTGTAATAACCCGTCCTGCTCTTCCCCTTTACTCACTCAATACCCCAACTTAACACTGCTTGCAGATCACTGTGACCCTCAATGAACTAGCAGTTAATATTGAGATTAAAATATTAAATGAGGGGGAAGCAACAAAAGAAGGGATTATTAATTTAAAGATAATGAATAAACACTTAATTGTACACTGCCACCACCTTCCTGATACCACCTGAATGTGTCTATTACTAATCTCCCAGGAAGGACAGGAATCAACAAACATAAATAAACTCAGCATAATCAATAAACATAAATTAACTCAGAGGGCGTAGGAATCTTGATAATAATGCTTGGGGAAATAGAAATCTTACTTTACTAATTTAGATTCAAGGGCAACTTTAATATCCACAAAACTGGAGGAGCACACAGGGGACTTCCAAATACCATACATATATACTACATATAAAAAGGACTCAGCATTAATAACAAAAAGAACCGAGATAACCAAACAACAAAATACATTATTAACTTTATTTAATTAAAACATGTATATTTAAACTCAAATTAAAAATATATCTCCTACTCTAATAAAACATTACTAAGAGGCAAATGAAATCTACCGATGGACATGAATACTCAAGAGCACAATACCTGAACTGTAATACCGGCTCGAGATGTCTATGGCTTCCCCAGGCCCTGAAGGGACCTATCTCCAGTCGCTCCCAAAGACACACTAACGGATATATTCTTAACAAGCTATCAGTGGAAAACAAGCTCCACCCACTCTAAACTTCCTAGGCCCAAATAAGCCCAGCCTTTCCAAGCCTGTAGCCAATGAGTTCAAAAACTTATTCTAAGCCAGCCAAATGCCCTATCTCCGCCCACCTAGGCCTCCCTGGCTAGGCTAGCCCATAAGGGTCTGTTTCTCTTGACAGAAACCTTGCTCGTTCCCACGCTATATCCAGGAAACCGGGCCAGAGAGAATATGACACCAGCCACCCAACGAAATTTGAAAACCACAGTTTATTGGCCCTGAGTGAACTGCCCCTCAGTTCGTCACTGGCTATAGCGAAGGCAGGGGAGAGGGGAAAGAGTGGGGGATAGAGAGGGAAATGAGTGGGAATGGAGTGGTCACGGAGAGGGCCAAGAGAGGGTCCTCTTGACTAAGAGTAGTTTATGGCAGGAATCACAGCTCGACAACATAGGAGGGGAAAAGGGAAGGGGCATGAGTCAACGGGGGAGCGGGCGAATGAAAAAGGGCACGAGGAAGGGGAGAATGAGAAGAAGGAGAAAGGAGAGAAAGGGAGGAGGGGAGAAAGGGGCGAAGGGGAGAGGGGAGAAGACAAAAACTGAGCACAGTTCATTACAAAGGGGGAGAGGGAGGATTCAAATGAATTTAGCCTAGTCGGCCTGCTCAACAGTTAGCACTCTTCTTTAACACAATACTCATCAAAACATAGTTAAACAATAATGAAAGTATAATATACTATAATACAACATGATCTCATAACCCTGCCCAAGAGTATATATCAGGACAATATAAGGCATTTCCATATATCAATCAACCAATAGTAGTCTACTTCGCTTAACATCCAATTAATAGGGTATATAATAATACATAGGAAAGTGATACACATAGTACAGTGATACATAGAACCTATGAACATAATAGTGTAACAAATATAAGCAAAATCCATTTATAATGGTGTTACTATGTTACGAAGTATTATATCATTTAAAGGTAAGATCACAGCGCATACCATTCATACTGGTGTATGCTGGATCATTACCAGCCCATCTCTGCTTCACAGCCCATCTCTGCTTCTCAGCCCATCTCTGCTTCTCAGCCCATCTCTGCTTCTCAGCCCATCTCTGCTTCTCAACCCATCTTTGTTTCTTAGCTCATCTCTGCTTCTCAGCCCATCTTTGCTCCTCAGCCCATCTTTGCTTCTCAGCCCATCTTTGCTTCTCAGCCCATCTCTGCTTCTCAGCCCATCTTTGTTTCTTAGCTCATCTCTGCTTCTCAGCCCATCTTTGCTTCTCAGCCCATCTCTGCTTCTCAGCCCATCTTTGCTTCTCAGACCATCTCTGCTTCACAGCCCATCTCTGCTTCTCAACCAATTTCTGCTTCTCTGACCATCCCTGCTTCACAGCCTATCTATGCTTCTCAGCCCATCTCTGCTTCTCAGCCCATCATTGCTTCTCAGACCATCTCTGCGTCACAGCCCATCTCTGCTTCTCAACCCATTTCTGCTTCTCGGACCATCCCTGCTTCACAGCCCATTTCTGCTTTTCAGCCCATCTCTGCTTCTCAGCCCATCTTTGCTTCTCAGCCCATCTCTGATTCTCAGCCCATCTTTGTTTCTCAGCCCATCTCTGCTTCTCAGCCCATCTCTGCTTCTCAGCCCATCTTTGTTTCTTAGCTCATCTCTGCTTCTCAGCCCATCTTTGCTTCTCAGCCCATCTCTGCTTCTCAGCCCATCTTTGCTTCTCAGACCATCTCTGCTTCACAGCCCATCTCTGCTTCTCAACCAATTTCTGCTTCTCTGACCATCCCTGCTTCACAGCCCATCTATGCTTCTCAGCCCATCTCTGCTTCTCAGCCCATCATTGCTTCTCAGACCATCTCTGCGTCACAGCCCATCTCTGCTTCTCAACCCATTTCTGCTTCTCTGACCATCCATGCTTCACAGCCCATTTCTGCTTTTCAGCCCATCTCTGCTTCTCAGCCCATCTTTGCTTCTCAGCCCATTTCTGCTTTCAGCCCATCTCTGCTTCTCAGCCCATCTTTGCTTCTCAGCCCATCTCTGATTCTCAGCCCATCTTTGCTTTTCAGCCCATCTTTTCTTCTCAGCCCACCTCTGCTTCTAAGACAATCTTTGTTTCTCAGCCCATCTCTGCTTCTCAACCCATCTTTGCTTCTCAACCCATATTTGCTTCTCAGCCCATCTCTGCTTCACAGCCCATCTTTACTTCTCAGCCCATCTTTGCTTCTCAGCCCATCTCTGCTTCTCAGCCCATCGCTGCTTCTCAGCCCATCTCTGCTTCTCAGCCCATCTTTGCTTCTCAGCCCATCTTTGCTTCTCAGCCCATTTTTGCTTCTCAGCCCATCTTTGCTTCTCAATCCATATTTGCTTCACAGCCCATCTCTGCTTCACAGCCCACTTTTGCTTCTCAGCCCATCTTTGCTTCTCAGCCCATTTCTGCTTTCAGCCCATCTCTGCTTCTCAGCCCATCTTTGCTTCTCAGCCCATCTCTGATTCTCAGCCCATCTTTGCTTTTCAGCCCATCTTTTCTTCTCAGCCCACCTCTGCTTCTAAGACAATCTTTGTTTCTCAGCCCATCTCTGCTTCTCAACCCATCTTTGCTTCTCAACCCATATTTGCTTCTCAGCCCATCTCTGCTTCACAGCCCATCTTTACTTCTCAGCCCATCTTTGCTTCTCAGCCCATCTCTGCTTCTCAGCCCATCGCTGCTTCTCAGCCCATCTCTGCTTCTCAGCCCATCTTTGCTTCTCAGCCCATCTTTGCTTCTCAGCCCATTTTTGCTTCTCAGCCCATCTTTGCTTCTCAATCCATATTTGCTTCACAGCCCATCTCTGCTTCACAGCCCACTTTTGCTTCTCAGCCCATCTTTGCTTCTCAACCCATCTTTGTTTCTCAGCCCACCTCTGCTTCTCAGCCCATCTCTGCTTCTCAGCCCATCTTTTCTTCTCAGCCCATCTTTGCTTCTCAGCCCATCTTTTCTTCTCAGCCCATCTCTGCTACACAGCCCATCTCAGGTTCTCAGCCCATCTTCGCTTCTGAACCCATCTTTGCTTCTCAGCCCATCTCTGCTTCTCAGCCCATCTCTGCTTCTCAGCCTATCTTTGCTTCTCAGCCCATCTCTGCTTCTCAGCCCATTTTTGCTTCTCGCCCATCTCTGCTTCATAGCCCATCTCTGCTTCACAACCCATCTTTTCTTCTCAGCCCATCTCTGCTACACAGCCATTCTCTGCTTCTCAGCCCATCTTCGCTTCTGAACCCATCTTTGTTTCTCAGCCCATCTCTGCTTCTCCGCCCATCTCTGCTTCTCAGCCCATCTTTTCTTCTCAGCCCATCTTTGCTTCTCAGCCCATCTTTTCTTCTCATCCCATCCTTGCTACACAGCCCATCTCTGCTTCTCAGCCCATCTTCGCTTCTGAACCCATCTTTGCTTCTCAGCTCATCTCTGTTTCTCAGCCCATCTTTGCTTCTCAGCCCATCTCTGCTTCTCAGCACATCTTTGCTTCTCGGCCCATCTCTGCTTCATAGCCCATCTCTGCTTCACAACCCATCTTTGCTTATCAGCCCATCTCTGCTTCTCAGTCCATCTCTGCTTCTCAGACCATCTCTGCTTCTCAGCCCATCTTTGTTTCTCAGTTCATCTCTGCTTCTCAGCCCATCTTTACTTCTCAGCCCATCTCTGCTTCTCAGACAATCACTGCTTCTCAGCCCATCTTTGCTTCTCAGCCCATCTCTGCTTCTAAGCCCATCTCTGTTTCTCAGTCCATCTCTGCTTCTCAGACCATCTATGCTTCTCAGCCCATCTTTCTTTCTCAACTCATCTCTGCTTCTCAGCCCATCTTTGCTTCTAAGCCCATCTCTGCTTCTCAGCCTATCTTTGCTTCTCAGCCCATCTTTACTTCTCAGCCCATCTCTGCTTCTCAGCCCATCTTTGCTTCTCAGCCCAACTTTACTTCTCAGCCCATCTCTGCTTCTCAGCCCATCTTTGCTTCTCAACCCATATTTGCTTCTCAGCCCATCTCTGCTTCTCAGCCCATCTTTTCTTCTCAGCCCATCTTTGCTTCTCAACCCATTTTTTCTTCTCATCCCATCTCTGCTACACAGCTCATCTCTGCTTCTCAGCCCATCTTCGCCTCTGAACCCATCTTTGCTTCTCAGCCCATCTCTGCTTCTCAGCCCATCTCTGCTTCTCAGCCCATCTCTGCTTCATAGTCCATCTCTTCTTCACAACCCATCTTTGCTTCTCAGCCCATCTTTGCTTCTCAATCCATCTCTGCTTCTCAGCCCATCTTTGCGTCTCAGCCCATCTTTGCTTCTCAGACCATCTCTGCTTCTCACCCCATCTTTGCTTCTCAGCCCATCTTTGCTTCTCAGACCATCTCTGCTTCTCAGCCCATCTTTTCTTCTCAAACCATCTTTGCTTCTCAGCCCATCCCTGCTTCTCAGCCCATCTCTGCTTCTCAGCCTATCTTTGCTTCTCAGCCCATCTCTGCTTCTCAGCCCATTTTTGCTTCTCGGCCCATCTCTGCTTCATAGCCCATCTCTGCTTCACAACCCATCTTTGCTTCTCAGCCCATTTTTGCTTCTCAATCCATCTCTGCTTCTCAGCCCATCTTTGCTTCTCAAAAAATTTCTGCTTCTCAGCCCATCTTTGTTTCTCAGCTCATCTCTGCTTCTCAGCCCATCTTTGCTTCTCAGCCCATCTCTGCTTCTCAGACATTCTTTGTTTCTCAACCCATCTCTGCTTCACAGCCCATCTCTGCTTCACAACCCATCTTTGCTTCTCTGACCATCCCTGCTTCACAGCCCATCTCTCCTTCTCAGCCCATCTCTGCTTCTCAGCCCATATCTGCTTCTCAGCACATCTCTGCTTTTCAGACCATCTCTGCTTCTCAGCTCATTTTTGTTTCTCAGCTCATCTCTGATTCTCAATCCATCTCTGCTTCTCAGACCATCTTTGCTTCTCAGCCCATCTCTGCTTCTCAGCCCATCTCTGCTTCTCAGACCATCTCTGTTTCTCATCCCATCTCTGTTTCTCAAACCATTTCTGCTTCTCAGCCCATCTTTTTTTCCCAGCTCATCTCTGCTTCTCAGCCCATCTTTGCTTCTTTCTCAGCCCATCTCTGCTTCTCAGACATTCTTTGTTTCTCAGCCCATCTCTGCTTCACAGCCCATCTCTGCTTCACATCCCATCTTTGCTTCTCTGACCATCCCTGCTTCACAGCCCATCTCTGCTTCTCAGCCCATCTCTGCTTCTCAGTCCATCTCTGCTTCTCAGCACATCTCTGCTTTTCAGACCATCTCTGCTTCTCAGCTCATTTTTGTTTCTCAGCTCATCTCTGATTCTCAGCCCATCTTCGCTTCTCAGCCCATCTCTACTTCACAACCCATCTTTGCTTCTCAGCCCATCTTTGTTTCTCAGCCCATCTCTGCTTCTCAACCCATCTTTGCTTCTCAACCCATATTTGCTTCTCAGCCCATCTCTGCTTCACAGCTCATATTTGCTTCTCGGTCCATCTTTGCTTCTCAACCCATCTTTGCTTCACAGCCCATCTCTGCTTCACAGCCCATCTTTGCTTTTCAACCCATCTTTGATTCTCAGCCCATCTCTGCTTCACAGCCCATCTTTGCTTCTCAGTCCATCTCTGTTTCACACCCCATCTCTGCTTCTCAACCAATTTCTGCTTCTCGGACCATCTTTGCTTCTCAGGACATCTTGTCTTCTCATCCCATCTCTGCTACACAGCCCATCTCTGCTTCTCAGCCCATCTTCGCTTCTGAACCCATCTTTACTTCTCAGCCCATCTCTGCCTCTCAGCCCATCTCTGCTTCATTGCCCATCTCTGCTTCACAACCCATTTTTGTTTTCAGCTCATCTCTGCTTCTCAGCCCATCTTTGCTTCTCAGCCCATCTCTGCTTCTCAGCACATCTTTGCTTCTCGGCCCATCTCTGCTTCATAGCCCATCTCTGCTTCTCAGTCCATCTCTGCTTCTCAGACCATCTCTGCTTCTCAGCCCATCTTTGTTTCTCAGCTCATCTCTGCTTCTCAGCCCATCTTTGCTTCTCAGCCCATCTCTGCTTCTCAGACATTCTCTGCTTCTCAGTCCATCTCTGCTTCTCAGCCCATCTCTGCTTCTAAGCTCATCTCTGCTTCTCAGTCCATCTCTGCTTCTCAGACCATCTCTGCTTCTCAGCCCATCTTTCTTTCTCAGCTTATCTCTGCTTCTCAGCCCATCTTTGCATCTAAGCCCATCTCTGCCTCTCAGCCTATCTTTGCTTCAAAGCCCATCTCTGCTTCTCAACCCATTTTTGCTTCTCTGCCCATCTCTGCTTCATAGCCCATCTTTGCTTCACAACCCATTTTTGCTTCTCAGCCCATCTCTGCTTCTCAGTCCATCTTTGCCTCTCAGCCCATCTCTGCTTCTCAGCCCATCTCTGCTTCTCAGCCCATCTTTTCTTCTCAGCCCCTCTTTGCTTCTCAGCCCATCTTTTCTTCTCATTCCATCTCTGCTACACAGCCCATCTCTGCTTCTCAGCCCATCTTCGCTTCTGAACCCATCTTTGCTTCTCAGCCCATCTCTGCTTCTCAGCCCATCTCTGCTTCATAGCCCATCTCTGCTTCACAACCCATTTTTGTTTTCAGCTCATCTCTGTTTCTCACCCCATCTTTGCTTCTCAGCCCATCTTTGCTTCTCAGCACATCTTTGCTTCATAGCCCATCTCTGCTTCACAACCCATCTTTGCTTCTCAGCCCATCTCCGCTTCTCAGTCCATCTCTGCTTCTCAGACCATCCCTGCTTCTCAGCCCATCTTTGTTTCTCAGCTCATCTCTGCTTCTCAGCCCATCTTTGCTTCTCAGCCCATCTCTGCTTCTCAGACAATCTCTGCTTCTCAGCCCATCTCTGCTTCTCAGCCCATCTCTGCTTCTAAGCCCATCTCTGCTTCTCAGTCCATCTCTGCTTCTCAGACCATCTCTGCTTCTCAGCCCATCTTTCTTTCATATCTCATCTCTGCTTCTCAGCCCATCTTTGCTTCTAAGCCCATCTCTGCTTCTCAGCCTATCTTTGCTTCTCAGCCCATCTTTACTTCTCAGCCCATCTCTGCTTCTCAGCCCATCTTTGCTTCTCAGCCCATCTCTGCTTCTCAGCACATCTTTGCTTCTCGGCCCATCTCTGCTTCATAGCCCATCTCTGCTTCTCAGTCCATCTCTGCTTCTCAGACCATCTCTGCTTCTCAGCCCATCTTTGTTTCTCAGCTCATCTCTGCTTCTCAGCCCATCTTTGCTTCTCAGCCCATCTCTGCTTCTCAGACATTCTCTGCTTCTCAGTCCATCTCTGCTTCTCAGCCCATCTCTGCTTCTAAGCTCATCTCTGCTTCTCAGTCCATCTCTGCTTCTCAGACCATCTCTGCTTCTCAGCCCATCTTTCTTTCTCAGCTTATCTCTGCTTCTCAGCCCATCTTTGCTTCTAAGCCCATCTCTGCCTCTCAGCCTATCTTTGCTTCAAAGCCCATCTCTGCTTCTCAACCCATTTTTGCTTCTCTGCCCATCTCTGCTTCATAGCCCATCTTTGCTTCACAACCCATTTTTGCTTCTCAGCCCATCTCTGCTTCTCAGTCCATCTTTGCCTCTCAGCCCATCTCTGCTTCTCAGCCCATCTCTGCTTCTCAGCCCATCTTTTCTTCTCAGCCCCTCTTTGCTTCTCAGCCCATCTTTTCTTCTCATTCCATCTCTGCTACACAGCCCATCTCTGCTTCTCAGCCCATCTTCGCTTCTGAACCCGTCTTTGCTTCTCAGCCCATCTCTGCTTCTCAGCCCATCTCTGCTTCATAGCCCATCTCTGCTTCACAACCCATTTTTGTTTTCAGCTCATCTCTGTTTCTCAGCCCATCTTTGCTTCTCAGCCCATCTCTGCTTCTCAGCACGTCTTTGCTTCATAGCCCATCTCTGCTTCACAACCCATCTTTGCTTCTCAGCCCATCTCCGCTTCTCAGTCCATCTCTGCTTCTCAGACCATCCCTGCTTCTCAGCCCATCTTTGTTTCTCAGCTCATCTCTGCTTCTCAGCCCATCTTTGCTTCTCAGCCCATCTCTGCTTTTCAGACAATCTCTGCTTCTCAGCCCATCTCTGCTTCTCAGCCCATCTCTGCTTCTAAGCCCATCTCTGCTTCTCAGTCCATCTCTGCTTCTCAGACCATCTCTGCTTCTCAGCCCATCTTTCTTTTATATCTCATCTCTGCTTCTCAGCCCATCTTTGCTTCTAAGCCCATCTCTGCTTCTCAGCCTATCTTTGCTTCTCAGCCCATCTTTACTTCTCAGTCAATCTCTGCTTCTCAGACCATCTTTGCTTCTCAGTCCATCTCTGCTTCTCAGACCATCTCTGCTTCTCAGCCCATCTTTGTTTCTCAGCTCATCTCTGCTTCTCAGCCCATCTTTGCTTCTCAGCCCATCTCTGCTTCTCAGACAATCTCTGCTTCTCAGTCCATCTCTGCTTCTCAGCCCATCTCTGCTTCTAAGCTCATCTCTGCTTCTCAGTCCATCTCTGCTTCTCAGACCATCTCTGCTTCTCAGCCCATCTTTCTTTCTCAGCTTATCTCTGCTTCTCAGCCCATCTTTGCTTCTAAGCCCATCTCTGCTTCTCAGCCTATCTTTGCTTCAGAGCCCATCTCTGCTTCTCAACCCATTTTTGCTTCTCTGCCCATCTCTGCTTCATAGCCCATCTTTGCTTCACAACCCATTTTTGCTTCTCAGCCCATCTCTGCTTCTCAGTCCATCTCTGCTTCTCAGACCATCTCTGCTTCTCAGCCCATCTTTGTTTCTCAGCTCATCTCTGCTTATCAGCCCATCTTTGCCTCTCAGCCCATCTCTGCTTCTCAGCCCATCTCTGCTTCTCAGCCCATCTTTTCTTCTCAGCCCATCTTTGCTTCTCAGCCCGTCTTTTCTTTTCATTCCATCTCTGCTACACAGCCCATCTCTGCTTCTCAGCCCATCTTCGCTTCTGAACCCATCTTTGCTTCTCAGCCCATCTCTGCTTCTCAGCCCATCTCTGCTTCATAGCCCATCTCTGCTTCACAACCCATTTTTGTTTTCAGCTCATCTCTGTTTCTCAGCCCATCTTTGCTTCTCAGCCCATCTCTGCTTCTCAGCACATCTTTGCTTCTCAGCCCATCTCCGCTTCTCAGTCCATCTCTGCTTCTCAGACCATCCCTGCTTCTCAGCCCATCTTTGTTTCTCAGCTCATCTCTGCTTCTCAGCCCATCTTTGCTTCTCAGCCCATCTCTGCTTCTCAGACAATCTCTGCTTCTCAGCCCATCTCTGCTTCTCAGCCCATCTCTGCTTCTAAGCCCATCTCTGCTTCTCAGTCCATCTCTGCTTCTCAGACCATCTCTGCTTCTCAGCCCATTTTTCTTTCTCATCTCATCTCTGCTTCTCAGCCCATCCTTGCTTCTAAGCCCATCTCTGCTTCTCAGCCCATCTTTGTTTCTCAGCTCATCTCTGCTTCTCAGCCCATCTTTGCTTCTCAGCCCATCTCTGCTTCTCAGCCCATCTCTGCTTCTCAGCCCATCTTTGCTTCTAAGCCCATCTCTGCTTCTCAGCCTATCATTGCTTCTAAGCCCATCTCTGCTTCTCAACCCATTTTCGCTTCTCTGCCTATCTCTGCTTCATAGCCCATCTTTACTTCACAACCCATCTTTGCTTCTCAGCCCATCTTTGCTTCTCAGTCCATCTCTGCTTCTCAGCCCATCTTTGCTTCTCAGCCCATCTCTGCTTCTCAGCCCATCTCAGCTTCTCAGACCATCTCTGTTTCTCAGCCCATTTTTGTTTCTCAGCCCATCTTTGCTTCACAACCCATCTTTGCTTCTCAGCCCATCTCTGCTTCTCAGTCCATCTCTGCTTCTCAGCCCATCTTTGCGTCTCAGCCCAACTCAGCTTCTCAGCCCATCTCTGCTGCTCAGACCATCTCTGCTTTTTACCCCATCTTTGTTTCTCAGCCCATCTCTGTTTCTCAAACCATCTCTTCTTCTCAGCCCATCTTTGTTTCTCAGCTCATCTCTGCTTCTCAGCTCATCTCTGCTACACAGCCCATCTCTGCTTCTCAGCCCATCTCTGTTTCTCAACCCATCTCTGCTTCTCAGCCCATCTTTGTTTCTCAGCCCATCTTTGCTTCTCAGCTCATCTCTGCTACACAGCCCATTTCTGCTTCTCAGCCCATCTCTGCTTCTCAGCCCATCTTTGCTTCTAAGCCCATCTCTGCTTCTCAGCCTATCTTTGCTTCTAAGCCCATCTCTACTTCTCAACCCATTTTCGCTTCTCTGCCTATCTCTGCTTCACAGCCCATCTTTGCTTCACAACCCATCTTTGCTTCTCAGCCCATCTTTGCTTCTCAGTCCATCTCTGCTTCTCAGCCCATCTTTGCTTCTCAGCCCATCTCTGCTTCTCAGCCCATCTCTGCTTCTCAGCCCATCTCTGCTTCATAGCCCATCTCTGCTTCACAACCCATTTTTGTTTTCAGCTCATCTCTGTTTCTCAGCCCATCTTTGCTTCTCAGCCCATCTCTGCTTCTCAGCACGTCTTTGCTTCATAGCCCATCTCTGCTTCACAACCCATCTTTGCTTCTCAGCCCATCTCCGCTTCTCAGTCCATCTCTGCTTCTCAGACCATCCCTGCTTCTCAGCCCATCTTTGTTTCTCAGCTCATCTCTGCTTCTCAGCCCATCTTTGCTTCTCAGCCCATCTCTGCTTTTCAGACAATCTCTGCTTCTCAGCCCATCTCTGCTTCTCAGCCCATCTCTGCTTCTAAGCCCATCTCTGCTTCTCAGTCCATCTCTGCTTCTCAGACCATCTCTGCTTCTCAGCCCATCTTTCTTTCATATCTCATCTCTGCTTCTCAGCCCATCTTTGCTTCTAAGCCCATCTCTGCTTCTCAGCCTATCTTTGCTTCTCAGCCCATCTTTACTTCTCAGTCAATCTCTGCTTCTCAGACCATCTTTGCTTCTCAGTCCATCTCTGCTTCTCAGACCATCTCTGCTTCTCAGCCCATCTTTGTTTCTCAGCTCATCTCTGCTTCTCAGCCCATCTTTGCTTCTCAGCCCATCTCTGCTTCTCAGACAATCTCTGCTTCTCAGTCCATCTCTGCTTCTCAGCCCATCTCTGCTTCTAAGCTCATCTCTGCTTCTCAGTCCATCTCTGCTTCTCAGACCATCTCTGCTTCTCAGCCCATCTTTCTTTCTCAGCTTATCTCTGCTTCTCAGCCCATCTTTGCTTCTAAGCCCATCTCTGCTTCTCAGCCTATCTTTGCTTCAGAGCCCATCTCTGCTTCTCAACCCATTTTTGCTTCTCTGCCCATCTCTGCTTCATAGCCCATCTTTGCTTCACAACCCATTTTTGCTTCTCAGCCCATCTCTGCTTCTCAGTCCATCTCTGCTTCTCAGACCATCTCTGCTTCTCAGCCCATCTTTGTTTCTCAGCTCATCTCTGCTTATCAGCCCATCTTTGCCTCTCAGCCCATCTCTGCTTCTCAGCCCATCTCTGCTTCTCAGCCCATCTTTTCTTCTCAGCCCATCTTTGCTTCTCAGCCCGTCTTTTCTTTTCATTCCATCTCTGCTACACAGCCCATCTCTGCTTCTCAGCCCATCTTCGCTTCTGAACCCATCTTTGCTTCTCAGCCCATCTCTGCTTCTCAGCCCATCTCTGCTTCATAGCCCATCTCTGCTTCACAACCCATTTTTGTTTTCAGCTCATCTCTGTTTCTCAGCCCATCTTTGCTTCTCAGCCCATCTCTGCTTCTCAGCACATCTTTGCTTCTCAGCCCATCTCCGCTTCTCAGTCCATCTCTGCTTCTCAGACCATCCCTGCTTCTCAGCCCATCTTTGTTTCTCAGCTCATCTCTGCTTCTCAGCCCATCTTTGCTTCTCAGCCCATCTCTGCTTCTCAGACAATCTCTGCTTCTCAGCCCATCTCTGCTTCTCAGCCCATCTCTGCTTCTAAGCCCATCTCTGCTTCTCAGTCCATCTCTGCTTCTCAGACCATCTCTGCTTCTCAGCCCATTTTTCTTTCTCATCTCATCTCTGCTTCTCAGCCCATCCTTGCTTCTAAGCCCATCTCTGCTTCTCAGCCCATCTTTGTTTCTCAGCTCATCTCTGCTTCTCAGCCCATCTTTGCTTCTCAGCCCATCTCTGCTTCTCAGCCCATCTCTGCTTCTCAGCCCATCTTTGCTTCTAAGCCCATCTCTGCTTCTCAGCCTATCATTGCTTCTAAGCCCATCTCTGCTTCTCAACCCATTTTCGCTTCTCTTCCTATCTCTGCTTCATAGCCCATCTTTACTTCACAACCCATCTTTGCTTCTCAGCCCATCTTTGCTTCTCAGTCCATCTCTGCTTCTCAGCCCATCTTTGCTTCTCAGCCCATCTCTGCTTCTCAGCCCATCTCAGCTTCTCAGACCATCTCTGTTTCTCAGCCCATTTTTGTTTCTCAGCCCATCTTTGCTTCACAACCCATCTTTGCTTCTCAGCCCATCTCTGCTTCTCAGTCCATCTCTGCTTCTCAGCCCATCTTTGCGTCTCAGCCCAACTCAGCTTCTCAGCCCATCTCTGCTGCTCAGACCATCTCTGCTTTTTACCCCATCTTTGTTTCTCAGCCCATCTCTGTTTCTCAAACCATCTCTTCTTCTCAGCCCATCTTTGTTTCTCAGCTCATCTCTGCTTCTCAGCTCATCTCTGCTACACAGCCCATCTCTGCTTCTCAGCCCATCTCTGTTTCTCAAACCATCTCTGCTTCTCAGCCCATCTTTGTTTCTCAGCCCATCTTTGCTTCTCAGCTCATCTCTGCTACACAGCCCATTTCTGCTTCTCAGCCCATCTCTGCTTCTCAGCCCATCTTTGCTTCTAAGCCCATCTCTGCTTCTCAGCCTATCTTTGCTTCTAAGCCCATCTCTACTTCTCAACCCATTTTCGCTTCTCTGCCTATCTCTGCTTCATAGCCCATCTTTGCTTCACAACCCATCTTTGCTTCTCAGCCCATCTTTGCTTCTCAGTCCATCTCTGCTTCTCAGCCTATCTTTGCTTCTCAGCCCATCTTTACTTCTCAGTCAATCTCTGCTTCTCAGACCATCTTTGCTTCTCAGTCCATCTCTGCTTCTCAGACCATCTCTGCTTCTCAGCCCATCTTTGTTTCTCAGCTCATCTCTGCTTCTCAGCCCATCTTTGCTTCTCAGCCCATCTCTGCTTCTCAGACAATCTCTGCTTCTCAGTCCATCTCTGCTTCTCAGCCCATCTCTGCTTCTAAGCTCATCTCTGCTTCTCAGTCCATCTCTGCTTCTCAGACCATCTCTGCTTCTCAGCCCATCTTTCTTTCTCAGCTTATCTCTGCTTCTCAGCCCATCTTTGCTTCTAAGCCCATCTCTGCTTCTCAGCCTATCTTTGCTTCAGAGCCCATCTCTGCTTCTCAACCCATTTTTGCTTCTCTGCCCATCTCTGCTTCATAGCCCATCTTTGCTTCACAACCCATTTTTGCTTCTCAGCCCATCTCTGCTTCTCAGTCCATCTCTGCTTCTCAGACCATCTCTGCTTCTCAGCCCATCTTTGTTTCTCAGCTCATCTCTGCTTATCAGCCCATCTTTGCCTCTCAGCCCATCTCTGCTTCTCAGCCCATCTCTGCTTCTCAGCCCATCTTTTCTTCTCAGCCCATCTTTGCTTCTCAGCCCGTCTTTTCTTTTCATTCCATCTCTGCTACACAGCCCATCTCTGCTTCTCAGCCCATCTTCGCTTCTGAACCCATCTTTGCTTCTCAGCCCATCTCTGCTTCTCAGCCCAGCTCTGCTTCATAGCCCATCTCTGCTTCACAACCCATTTTTGTTTTCAGCTCATCTCTGTTTCTCAGCCCATCTTTGCTTCTCAGCCCATCTCTGCTTCTCAGCACATCTTTGCTTCTCAGCCCATCTCCGCTTCTCAGTCCATCTCTGCTTCTCAGACCATCCCTGCTTCTCAGCCCATCTTTGTTTCTCAGCTCATCTCTGCTTCTCAGCCCATCTTTGCTTCTCAGCCCATCTCTGCTTCTCAGACAATCTCTGCTTCTCAGCCCATCTCTGCTTCTCAGCCCATCTCTGCTTCTAAGCCCATCTCTGCTTCTCAGTCCATCTCTGCTTCTCAGACCATCTCTGCTTCTCAGCCCATTTTTCTTTCTCATCTCATCTCTGCTTCTCAGCCCATCCTTGCTTCTAAGCCCATCTCTGCTTCTCAGCCCATCTTTGTTTCTCAGCTCATCTCTGCTTCTCAGCCCATCTTTGCTTCTCAGCCCATCTCTGCTTCTCAGCCCATCTCTGCTTCTCAGCCCATCTTTGCTTCTAAGCCCATCTCTGCTTCTCAGCCTATCATTGCTTCTAAGCCCATCTCTGCTTCTCAACCCATTTTCGCTTCTCTGCCTATCTCTGCTTCATAGCCCATCTTTACTTCACAACCCATCTTTGCTTCTCAGCCCATTTTTGCTTCTCAGTCCATCTCTGCTTCTCAGCCCATCTTTGCTTCTCAGCCCATCTCTGCTTCTCAGCCCATCTCAGCTTCTCAGACCATCTCTGTTTCTCAGCCCATTTTTGTTTCTCAGCCCATCTTTGCTTCACAACCCATCTTTGCTTCTCAGCCCATCTCTGCTTCTCAGTCCATCTCTGCTTCTCAGCCCATCTTTGCGTCTCAGCCCAACTCAGCTTCTCAGCCCATCTCTGCTGCTCAGACCATCTCTGCTTTTTACCCCATCTTTGTTTCTCAGCCCATCTCTGTTTCTCAAACCATCTCTTCTTCTCAGCCCATCTTTGTTTCTCAGCTCATCTCTGCTTCTCAGCTCATCTCTGCTACACAGCCCATCTCTGCTTCTCAGCCCATCTCTGTTTCTCAAACCATCTCTGCTTCTCAGCCCATCTTTGTTTCTCAGCCCATCTTTGCTTCTCAGCTCATCTCTGCTACACAGCCCATTTCTGCTTCTCAGCCCATCTCTGCTTCTCAGCCCATCTTTGCTTCTAAGCCCATCTCTGCTTCTCAGCCTATCTTTGCTTCTAAGCCCATCTCTACTTCTCAACCCATTTTCGCTTCTCTGCCTATCTCTGCTTCATAGCCCATCTTTGCTTCACAACCCATCTTTGCTTCTCAGCCCATCTTTGCTTCTCAGTCCATCTCTGCTTCTCAGCCCATCTTTGCTTCTCAGCCCATCTCTGCTTCTCAGCCCATCTCTGCTTCTCAGCCCATCTCTGCTTCATAGCCCATCTCTGCTTCACAACCCATTTTTGTTTTCAGCTCATCTCTGTTTCTCAGCCCATCTTTGCTTCTCAGCCCATCTCTGCTTCTCAGCACGTCTTTGCTTCATAGCCCATCTCTGCTTCACAACCCATCTTTGCTTCTCAGCCCATCTCCGCTTCTCAGTCCATCTCTGCTTCTCAGACCATCCCTGCTTCTCAGCCCATCTTTGTTTCTCAGCTCATCTCTGCTTCTCAGCCCATCTTTGCTTCTCAGCCCATCTCTGCTTTTCAGACAATCTCTGCTTCTCAGCCCATCTCTGCTTCTCAGCCCATCTCTGCTTCTAAGCCCATCTCTGCTTCTCAGTCCATCTCTGCTTCTCAGACCATCTCTGCTTCTCAGCCCATCTTTCTTTCATATCTCATCTCTGCTTCTCAGCCCATCTTTGCTTCTAAGCCCATCTCTGCTTCTCAGCCTATCTTTGCTTCTCAGCCCATCTTTACTTCTCAGTCAATCTCTGCTTCTCAGACCATCTTTGCTTCTCAGTCCATCTCTGCTTCTCAGACCATCTCTGCTTCTCAGCCCATCTTTGTTTCTCAGCTCATCTCTGCTTCTCAGCCCATCTTTGCTTCTCAGCCCATCTCTGCTTCTCAGACAATCTCTGCTTCTCAGTCCATCTCTGCTTCTCAGCCCATCTCTGCTTCTAAGCTCATCTCTGCTTCTCAGTCCATCTCTGCTTCTCAGACCATCTCTGCTTCTCAGCCCATCTTTCTTTCTCAGCTTATCTCTGCTTCTCAGCCCATCTTTGCTTCTAAGCCCATCTCTGCTTCTCAGCCTATCTTTGCTTCAGAGCCCATCTCTGCTTCTCAACCCATTTTTGCTTCTCTGCCCATCTCTGCTTCACAGCCCATCTTTGCTTCACAACCCATTTTTGCTTCTCAGCCCATCTCTGCTTCTCAGTCCATCTCTGCTTCTCAGACCATCTCTGCTTCTCAGCCCATCTTTGTTTCTCAGCTCATCTCTGCTTATCAGCCCATCTTTGCCTCTCAGCCCATCTCTGCTTCTCAGCCCATCTCTGCTTCTCAGCCCATCTTTTCTTCTCAGCCCATCTTTGCTTCTCAGCCCGTCTTTTCTTCTCATTCCATCTCTGCTACACAGCCCATCTCTGCTTCTCAGCCCATCTTCGCTTCTGAACCCATCTTTGCTTCTCAGCCCATCTCTGCTTCTCAGCCCATCTCTGCTTCATAGCCCATCTCTGCTTCACAACCCATTTTTGTTTTCAGCTCATCTCTGTTTCTCAGCCCATCTTTGCTTCTCAGCCCATCTCTGCTTCTCAGCACATCTTTGCTTCTCAGCCCATCTCCGCTTCTCAGTCCATCTCTGCTTCTCAGACCATCCCTGCTTCTCAGCCCATCTTTGTTTCTCAGCTCATCTCTGCTTCTCAGCCCATCTTTGCTTCTCAGCCCATCTCTGCTTCTCAGACAATCTCTGCTTCTCAGCCCATCTCTGCTTCTCAGCCCATCTCTGCTTCTAAGCCCATCTCTGCTTCTCAGTCCATCTCTGCTTCTCAGACCATCTCTGCTTCTCAGCCCATTTTTCTTTCTCATCTCATCTCTGCTTCTCAGCCCATCCTTGCTTCTAAGCCCATCTCTGCTTCTCAGCCCATCTTTGTTTCTCAGCTCATCTCTGCTTCTCAGCCCATCTTTGCTTCTCAGCCCATCTCTGCTTCTCAGCCCATCTCTGCTTCTCAGCCCATCTTTGCTTCTAAGCCCATCTCTGCTTCTCAGCCTATCATTGCTTCTAAGCCCATCTCTGCTTCTCAACCCATTTTCGCTTCTCTGCCCATCTTTACTTCACAACCCATCTTTGCTTCTCAGCCCATCTTTGCTTCTCAGTCCATCTCTGCTTCTCAGCCCATCTTTGCTTCTCAGCCCATCTCTGCTTCTCAGCCCATCTCAGCTTCTCAGACCATCTCTGTTTCTCAGCCCATTTTTGTTTCTCAGCCCATCTTTGCTTCACAACCCATCTTTGCTTCTCAGCCCATCTCTGCTTCTCAGTCCATCTCTGCTTCTCAGCCCATCTTTGCGTCTCAGCCCAACACAGCTTCTCAGCCCATCTCTGCTGCTCAGACCATCTCTGCTTTTTACCCCATCTTTGTTTCTCAGCCCATCTCTGTTTCTCAAACCATCTCTTCTTCTCAGCCCATCTTTGTTTCTCAGCTCATCTCTGCTTCTCAGCTCATCTCTGCTACACAGCCCATCTCTGCTTCTCAGCCCATCTCTGTTTCTCAAACCATCTCTGCTTCTCAGCCCATCTTTGTTTCTCAGCCCATCTTTGCTTCTCAGCTCATCTCTGCTACACAGCCCATTTCTGCTTCTCAGCCCATCTCTGCTTCTCAGCCCATCTTTGCTTCTAAGCCCATCTCTGCTTCTCAGCCTATCTTTGCTTCTAAGCCCATCTCTACTTCTCAACCCATTTTCGCTTCTCTGCCTATCTCTGCTTCATAGCCCATCTTTGCTTCACAACCCATCTTTGCTTCTCAGCCCATCTTTGCTTCTCAGTCCATCTCTGCTTCTCAGCCCATCTTTGCTTCTCAGCCCATCTCTGCTTCTCAGCCCATCTCAGCTTCTCAGACCATCTCTGTTTCTCAGCCCATTTTTGTTTCTCAGCCCATCTTTGCTTCACAACCCATCTTTGCTTCTCAGCCCATCTCTGCTTCTCAGTCCATCTCTGCTTCTCAGCCTTTCTTTGCGTCTCAGCCCAACTCAGCTTCTCAGCCCATCTCTGCTTCTCAGACCATCTCTGCTTTTTTCCCCATCTTTGTTTCTCAGCCCATCTCTGTTTCTCAAACCATCTCTTCTTCTCAGCCCATCTTTGTTTCTCAGCTCATCTCTGCTTCTCAGCTCATCTCTGCTACACAGCCCATCTCTGCTTCTCAGCCCATCTCTGTTTCTCAAACCATCTCTGCTTCTCAGCCCATCTTTGTTTCTCAGCCCATCTTTGCTTCTCAGCTCATCTCTGCTACACAGCCCATCTCTGCTTCTCAGCCCATCCTTGCTTCTCAGACCATCTCTGCGTCACAGCCCCTCTCTGCTTCTCTGACCATTCCTGCTTCACAGCCCATTTCTGCTTTTCAACCCATCTCTGCTTCTCAGCCTATCTTTGCTTCTCAGCCCATCTCTGATTCTCAGCCCATCTTTATTTCTCAGCCCATCTCTGCTTCTCAGCCCATCTTTGCTTCTCAGCCCATCTTTTCTTCTCAGCCCATCTCTGCTTCTAAGACAATCTTTGTTTCTCAGCCCATCTCTGCTTCTCAACCCATCTTTTGCTTCTCAGTCCATCTTTGCTTTTCAACCCATCTTTGCTTCACAGCCCATCTCTGCTTCACAGCCCATCTTTGCTTTTCAACCCATCTTTGCTTCTCAGCTCATCTCTGTTTCACAGCCCATCTTTGCTTCTGAACCCATCTTTGCTTCTCAGCCCATCTCTGCTTCTCAGCCCATCTCTGCTGCATTGCCCATCTCTGCTTCACAACCCATTTTTGTTTCTCAGCTCATCTCTGCTTCTCAGCCCTTCTTTGCTTCTCAGCCCATCTCTGCTTCTCAGCACATCTTTGCTTCTCGGCCCATCTCTGCTTCATAGCCCATCTCTGCTTCACAACCCATCTTTGCTTCTCAGCCCATCTTTACTTCTCAGTCAATCTCTGCTTCTCAGACCATCTTTGCTTCTCAGCCCATCTCTGCTTCTCAGTCCATCTCTGCTTCTCAGACCATCTCTGCTTCTCAGCCCATCTTTGTTTCTCAGCTCATCTCTGCTTCTCAGCCCATCTCTGCTTCTCAGCCCATCTCTGCTTCTCAGCCCATCTCTGCTTCTAAGCCCATCTCTACTTCTCAACCCATTTTCGCTTCTCTGCCTATCTCTGCTTCATAGCCCATCTTTGCTTCACAACCCATCTTTGCTTCTCAGCCCATCTTTGCTTCTCAGTCCATCTCTGCTTCTCAGCCCATCTTTGCTTCTCAGCCCATCTCTGCTTCTCAGCCCATCTCAGCTTCTCAGACCATCTCTGTTTCTCAGCCCATTTTTGTTTCTCAGCCCATCTTTGCTTCACAACCCATCTTTGCTTCTCAGCCCATCTCTGCTTCTCAGTCCATCTCTGCTTCTCAGCCTTTCTTTGCGTCTCAGCCCAACTCAGCTTCTCAGCCCATCTCTGCTTCTCAGACCATCTCTGCTTTTTTCCCCATCTTTGTTTCTCAGCCCATCTCTGTTTCTCAAACCATCTCTTCTTCTCAGCCCATCTTTGTTTCTCAGCTCATCTCTGCTTCTCAGCTCATCTCTGCTACACAGCCCATCTCTGCTTCTCAGCCCATCTCTGTTTCTCAAACCATCTCTGCTTCTCAGCCCATCTTTGTTTCTCAGCCCATCTTTGCTTCTCAGCTCATCTCTGCTACACAGCCCATCTCTGCTTCTCAGCCCATCCTTGCTTCTCAGACCATCTCTGCGTCACAGCCCCTCTCTGCTTCTCTGACCATTCCTGCTTCACAGCCCATTTCTGCTTTTCAACCCATCTCTGCTTCTCAGCCTATCTTTGCTTCTCAGCCCATCTCTGATTCTCAGCCCATCTTTATTTCTCAGCCCATCTCTGCTTCTCAGCCCATCTTTGCTTCTCAGCCCATCTTTTCTTCTCAGCCCATCTCTGCTTCTAAGACAATCTTTGTTTCTCAGCCCATCTCTGCTTCTCAACCCATCTTTTGCTTCTCAGTCCATCTTTGCTTTTCAACCCATCTTTGCTTCACAGCCCATCTCTGCTTCACAGCCCATCTTTGCTTTTCAACCCATCTTTGCTTCTCAGCTCATCTCTGTTTCACAGCCCATCTTTGCTTCTGAACCCATCTTTGCTTCTCAGCCCATCTCTGCTTCTCAGCCCATCTCTGCTGCATTGCCCATCTCTGCTTCACAACCCATTTTTGTTTCTCAGCTCATCTCTGCTTCTCAGCCCTTCTTTGCTTCTCAGCCCATCTCTGCTTCTCAGCACATCTTTGCTTCTCGGCCCATCTCTGCTTCATAGCCCATCTCTGCTTCACAACCCATCTTTGCTTCTCAGCCCATCTTTACTTCTCAGTCAATCTCTGCTTCTCAGACCATCTTTGCTTCTCAGCCCATCTCTGCTTCTCAGTCCATCTCTGCTTCTCAGACCATCTCTGCTTCTCAGCCCATCTTTGTTTCTCAGCTCATCTCTGCTTCTCAGCCCATCTCTGCTTCTCAGCCCATCTCTGCTTCTCAGCCCATCTCTGCTTCTCAGCCTATCTTTGCTTCTAAGCCCATCTCTGCTTCTCAGCCTATCTTTGCTTCTAAGCCCATCTCTGCTTCTCAACCCATTTTTGCTTCTCTGCCCATCTCTGCTTCATAGCCCATCTTTGCTTCACAACTCATTTTTGCTTCTCAACCCATCTTTGCTTCTCAGTCCATCTCTGCTTCTCAGCCCATCTTTGCTTCTCAGCCCATCTCTGCTTCTCAGCCCATCTCTACTTCTCAGACCATCTCTCCTACTCAGCCCATTTTCGTTTCTCAGCCCATCTTTGCTTCACAACCCATCTTTGCTTCTCAGCCCATCTCTGCTTCTCAGACCATCTCTGCTTCTCAGCCCATTTTTGTTTCTCAGTCCACCTTTGCTTCTCAGCCCATCTTTGCTTCTTAGTCCATCTCTGCTTCAAAGCCCATCTTTGCTTCTCAGCCCAACTCAGCTTCTCAGCCCATCTCTGCTTCTCAGACCATCTCTGCTTCTTACCCCATCTTTGTTTCTCAGCTCATCTCTGCTTCTCAGCTCATCTCTGCTACACAGCCCATCTCTGCTTTTCAGCCCATCTCTGTTTCTCAAACCATCTCTGCTTCTTACCCCATCTTTGTTTCTCAGCCCATCTTTGCTTCTCAGCTCATATCTGCTACACAACCCATCTCTGCTTCTCAGCCCATCTCTGCTTCTCAGCCCATCTTTGCTTCTCAGACCATCTCTGCTTCACAGCCCCTCTCTGCTTCTCTGACTATTCCTGCTTCACAGCCCATTTCTGCTTTTCAACCCATCTCTGCTCCTCAGCCTATCTTTACTTCTCATCCCATCTTTGATTCTCAGCCCATCTTTACTTCTCAGCCCATCTCTGCTTCTCAGCCCATCTTTGCTTCTCAGCCCATCTTTTCTTCTCAGCCCATCTCTGCTTCTAAGACAATCTTTGTTTCTCAGCCCATCTCTGCGTCTCAACCCATCTTTGCTTCTCAACCCATATTTGCTTCTCAGACCATCTCTGCTTCACAGACCATCTTTGCTTCTCAGCCCGTATTTGCTTCTCACCCCATCTCTGCTACACAGCCCATCTCTGCTTCTCAGCCCACCTTCACTTCTCAACCCATCTTTGCTTCTCAGCCCATCTCTGCTTCTCAGCACATCTCTGCTTCATAGCCCATCTCAGCTTCACAACCCATCTTCACTTCTCAGCCATTCTTTGCTTCTCAATCCATCTCTGCTTCTCAGCCCATCTTTGCTTTCCAAACCATCTTTGCTTCTCAGCCAATCTCTACTTCTCAGCCCATCTCTGCTTCTCAGCCTATCTTTGCTTCTCAGCCCATCTCTACTTCTCAGCCCATTTTTGCTTCTCGGCCCATCTCTGCTTCATAGCCCATATCTGCTTCACAACCCATCTTTGCTTCTCAGCCCATCTTTGCTTCTCAATCCATCTCTGCTTCTCAGCCCATCTTTGCTTCTCAGCCCATCTCTGCTTCTCAGCCCATCTCTGCTTCTCAGACCATCTCTGTTTCTCATCCCATCTCTGTTTCTCAAACCATCTCTGCTTCTCAGCCCATCTTTGTTTCTCAGCTCATCTCTGCTTCTCAGCCCATCTTTGCTTCTCAGCCCATCTCTGCTTCTCAGACATTCTTTGTTTCTCAGCCCATCTCTGCTTCACAGCCCATCTCTGCTTCGCAACCCATCTTTGCTTCTCTGACCATCCCTGCTTCACAGCCCATCTTTGCTTCTCAGCCCATATCTGCTTATCAGCTCATCTCTGCTTCTCAGCCCATTTTTTGCTTTTCAGCCCATCTCTGCTTCATAGCTCATTTCTGCTTCACAACCCATCTTTGCTTCTCAGCCCATCTCTGCTTCACAGTCCATCTTTGCTTCTCAGCCCATCTCTGCTTCTCAGCCCATCTCTGCTTCTCAGCCCATCTCTGCTTCTCAGCCTATCTTTGCTTCTCAGCCCATCTCTGCTTCTCAGCCCATTTTTGCTTCTCAGCTCATCTCTGCTTCATGAACCATCTCTGCTTCACAACCCATCTTTGTTTCTCAGACCATCTCTGCTTCACAGCCCATCTCTGCTTCTCAACCCATCTTTGTTTCTCTGACCATCCCTGCTTCACACGCCATTTCTGCTTTTCAGCCCATCTCTGCTTCTCAGCCCCTCTCTGCTTCTCAGACCATCATTTTTTCTCAGTCCAATTTTGCTTCTCTGCACATCTCTGCTTCACAGCCTATATCTGCTTCTCTGCCCATCTCTGCTTCTCAGACCATCTCTGCTTCTCAGCCCATCTCTGCTTCTCAGCCCATCTCTGCTTCTCAGACCATCATTTTTTCTCAGTCCAATTTTGTTTCTCTGCACATCTGTGCTTCACAGCCTATATCTGCTTCTCAGCCCATCTCTGCTTCTCAAACCATCTCTGCTTCTCAGCCCATCTTCGTTTCTCAGCTTATCTCTGTAACTCAATCCATCTCTGCTTCTCAGCCCATCTTTGTTTCTCAGTTCATCTCTGCTTCTCAGCCCATCTTTACTTCTCAGCCCATCTCTGATTCTCAGCCCATCTTTGCTTCTCAGCCCATCTCTGCTTCTCAGCCCATCTTTGCTTCTCAGACCATCTCTGCTTCACAGCCCCTCTCTGCTTCTCTGACTATTCCTGCTTCTCAGCCCATCTCTGCTTCTCAGCCCATCTTTGCTTCTCAGCCCAACTTTACTTCTCAGCCCATCTCTGCTTCTCAGCCCATCTTTGCTTCTCAACTCATATTTGCTTCTCAGCCCATCTCTGCTTCACAGCCCATCTTTGCTTCTCAGACCATCTTTGGTTCACAGCCCATCTCTGCTTCACAGCCCATCTTTGATTTTCAACCCATCTTTGCTTCTCAGCCCATCTCTGCTTTACAGCCCATCTTTGCTTCTCAGCCCATCTCTGCTTGTCAGCCCATCTCTGCTTCTGAGCCCATCTTTTCTTCTCAGCCCATCTTTGCTTCTCAACCCATTTTTTCTTCTCATCCCATCTCTGCTACACAGCCCATCTCTGCTTCTCAGCCCATCTTCGCTTCTGAACCCATCTTTGCTTCTCAGCCCATCTCTGCTTCTCAGCCCATCTCTGCTTCTCAGCCCATCTCTGCTTCATAGTCCATCTCTTCTTCACAACCCATCTTTGCTTCTCAGCCCGTCTTTGCTTCTCAATCCATCTCTGCTTCTCAGCCCATCTTTGCGTCTCAGCCCATCTTTGCTTCTCAGACCATCTCTGCTTCTCACCCCATCTTTGCTTCTCAGCCCATCTTTGCTTCTCAGACCATCTCTGCTTCTCAGCCCATCTTTTCTTCTC
Source organism: Procambarus clarkii (assembly GCF_040958095.1). Taxonomy (NCBI): domain Eukaryota; kingdom Metazoa; phylum Arthropoda; class Malacostraca; order Decapoda; family Cambaridae; genus Procambarus; species Procambarus clarkii. Next base: position 22,704,423 of record NC_091177.1, read on the forward strand.
AAACCATCTTTGCTTCTCAGCCCATCCCTGCTTCTCAGCCCATCTCTGCTTCTCAGCCTATCTTTGCTTCTCAGCCCATCTCTGCTTCTCAGCCCATTTTTGCTTCTCGGCCCATCTCTGCTTCATAGCCCATCTCTGCTTCACAACCCATCTTTGCTTCTCAGCTCATTTTTGCTTCTCAATCCATCTCTGCTTCTCAGCCCATCTTTGCTTCTCAGCCCATCTCTGCTTCTCAGCCCATCTCTGCTTCTCAGACTATCTCTGTTTCTCATCCCATCTCTGTTTCTCAAAAAATTTCTGCTTCTCAGCCCATCTTTGTTTCTCAGCTCATCTCTGCTTCTCAGCCCATCTTTGCTTCTCAGCCCATCTCTGCTTCTCAGACATTCTTTGTTTCTCAACCCATCTCTGCTTCACAGCCCATCTCTGCTTCACAACCCATCTTTGCTTCTCTGACCATCCCTGCTTCACAGCCCATCTCTCCTTCTCAGCCCATCTCTGCTTCTCAGCCCATCTCTGCTTCTCAGCACATCTCTGCTTTTCAGACCATCTCTGCTTCTCAGCTCATTTTTGTTTCTCAGCTCATCTCTGATTCTCAGCCCATCTTTGCTTCTCAGCCCATCTCTACTTCACAACCCATCTTTGCTTCTCAGCCCATCTTTGTTTCTCAGCCCATCTCTGCTTCTCAACCCATCTTTGCTTCTCAACCCATATTTGCTTCTCAGCCCATCTCTGCTTCACAGCTCATATTTGCTTCTCGGTCCATCTTTGCTTCTCAACCCATCTTTGCTTCACAGCCCATCTCTGCTTCACAGCCCATCTTTCCTTTGCAATTCATCTTTGCTTCTCAGCCCATCTCTGCTTCTCAGCCCATCTCTGCTTCTCAGACTATCTCTGTTTCTCATCCCATCTCTGTTTCTCAAAAAATTTCTGCTTCTCAGCCCATCTTTGTTTCTCAGCTCATCTCTGCTTCTCAGCCCATTTTTGCTTCTCAGCCCATCTCTGCTTCTCAGACATTCTTTGTTTCTCAACCCATCTCTGCTTCACAGCCCATCTCTGCTTCACAACCCATCTTTGCTTCTCTGACCATCCCTGCTTCACAGCCCATCTCTCCTCAGCCCATCTCTGCTTCTCAGCCCATCTCTGCTTCTCAGCACATCTCTGCTTTTCAGACCATCTCTGCTTCTCAGCTCATTTTTGTTTCTCAGCTCATCTCTGATTCTCAGCCCATCTTTGCTTCTCAGCCCATCTCTACTTCACAACCCATCTTTGCTTCTCAGCCCATCTTTGCTTCTCAATCCATCTCTGCTTCTCAGACCATCTTTGCTTCTCAGCCCATCTCTGCTTCTCAGCCCATCTCTGCTTCTCAGACCATCTCTGTTTCTCATCCCATCTCTGTTTCTCAAACCATTTCTGCTTCTCAGCCCATCTTTGTTTCCCAGCTCATCTCTGCTTCTCAGCCCATCTTTGCTTCTTTCTCAGCCCATCTCTGCTTCTCAGACATTCTTTGTTTCTCAGCCCATCTCTGCTTCACAGCCCATCTCTGCTTCACATCCCATCTTTGCTTCTCTGACCATCCCTGCTTCACAGCCCATCTCTGCTTCTCAGCCCATCTCTGCTTCTCAGTCCATCTCTGCTTCTCAGCACATCTCTGCTTTTCAGACCATCTCTGCTTCTCAGCTCATTTTTGTTTCTCAGCTCATCTCTGATTCTCAGCCCATCTTTGCTTCTCAGCCCATCTCTACTTCACAACCCATCTTTGCTTCTCAGCCCATCTTTGTTTCTCAGCCCATCTCTGCTTCTCAACCCATCTTTGCTTCTCAACCCATATTTGCTTCTCAGCCCATCTCTGCTTCACAGCTCATATTTGCTTCTCGGTCCATCTTTGCTTCTCAACCCATCTTTGCTTCACAGCCCATCTCTGCTTCACAGCTCATCTTTGCTTTTCAACCCATCTTTGATTCTCAGCCCATCTCTGTTTCACAGCCCATCTTTGCTTCTCAGTCCATCTCTGCTTCACAGCCCATCTCTGCTTCTCAACCAATTTCTGCTTCTCTGACCATCTTTGCTTCTCAGCCCATCTTTTCTTCTCATCCCATCTCTGCTACACAGCCCATCTCTGCTTCTCAGCCCATCTTCGCTTCTGAACCCATCTTTACTTCTCAGCCCATCTCTGCCTCTCAGCCCATCTCTGTTTCATTGTCCATCTCTGCTTCACAACCCATTTTTGTTTTCAGCTCATCTCTGCTTCTCAGCCCATCTTTGCTTCTCAGCCCATCTCTGCTTCTCAGCACATCTTTGCTTCTCGGCCCATCTCTGCTTCATAGCCCATCTCTGCTTCTCAGTCCATCTCTGCTTCTCAGACCATCTCTGCTTCTCAGCCCATCTTTGTTTCTCAGCTCATCTCTGCTTCTCAGCCCATCTTTGCTTCTCAGCCCATCTCTGCTTCTCAGACAATCTCTGCTTCTCAGTCCATCTCTGCTTCTCAGCCCATCTCTGCTTCTAAGCTCATCTCTGCTTCTCAGTACATCTCTGCTTCTCAGACCATCTCTGCTTCTCAGCCCATCTTTCTTTCTCAGCTTATCTCTGCTTCTCAGCCCATCTTTGCTTCTAAGCCCATCTTTGCTTCTCAGCCTATCTTTGCTTCAAAGCCCATCTCTGCTTCTCAACCCATTTTTGCTTCTCTGCCCATCTCTGCTTCATAGCCCATCTTTGCTTCACAACCCATTTTTGCATCTCAGCCCATCTCTGCTTCTCAGTCCATCTCTGCTTCTCAGACCATCTCTGCTTCTCAGCCCATCTTTGTTTCTCAGCTCATCTCTGCTTCTCAGCCCATTTTTGCCTCTCAGCCCATCTCTGCTTCTCAGCCCATCTCTGCTTCTCAGCCCATCTTTTCTTCTCAGCCCATCTTTGCTTCTCAGCCCATCTTTTCTTCTCATTCCATCACTGCTACACAGCCCATCTCTGCTTCTCAGCCCATCTTCGCTTCTGAACCCATCTTTGCTTCTCAGCCCATCTCTGCTTCTCAGACCATCTCTGCTTCATAGCCCATCTCTGCTTCACAACCCATTTTTGTTTTCAGTTCATCTCTGTTTCTCAGCCCATCTTTGCTTCTCAGCCCATCTCTGCTTCTCAGCACATCTTTGCTTCTCGGCCCATCTCTGCTTCATAGCCCATCTCTGCTTCACAACCCATCTTTGCTTCTCAGCCCATCTCCGAATCTCAGTCCATCTCTGCTTCTCAGCCCATCTTTGCTTCTCAGCCCATCTCTGCTTCTCAGACAATCTCTGCTTCTCAGCCCATTTCTGCTTCTCAGCCCATCTCTGCTTCTAAGCCCATCTCTGCTTCTCAGTCCATCTCTGCTTCTCAGACCATCTCTGCTTCTCAGCCCATCTTTCTTTCTCATCTCATCTCTGCTTCTCAGCCCATCTTTGCTTCTAAGCCCTCTCTGCTTCTCAGCCTATCTTTGCTTCTCAGCCCATCTTTGCTTCTAAGCACATCTCTGCTTCTCAGCCCATCTTTGTTTCTCAGCTCATCTCTGCTTCTCAGCCCATCTTTGCTTCTCAGCCCATCTCTGCTTCTCAGCCCATCTTTGCTTCTAAGCCCATCTCTGCTTCTCAGCCTATCTTTGCTTCTAAGCCCATCTCTGCTTCTCAACCCATTTTCGCTTCTCTGCCTATCTCTGCTTCATAGCCCATCTTTGCTTCACAACCCATCCTTGCTTCTCAGCCCATCTTTGCTTCTCAGTCCATCTCTGCTTCTCAGCCCATCTTTGCTTCTCAGCCCATCTCTGCTTCTCAGCCCATCTCAGCTTCTCAGACCATCTCTGTTTCTCAGCCCATTTTTGTTTCTCAGCCCATCTTTGCTTCACAACCCATCTTTGCTTCTCAGCCCATCTCTGCTTCTCAGTCCATCTCTGCTTCTCAGCCCATCTTTGCGTCTCAGCCCAACTCAGCTTCTCAGCCCATCTCTGCTTCTCAGACCATCTCTGCTTTTTACCCCATCTTTGTTTCTCAGCCCATCTCTGTTTCTCAAACCATCTCTTCTTCTCAGCCCATCTTTGTTTCTCAGCTCATCTCTGCTTCTCACCTCATCTCTGCTACACAGCCCATCTTTGCTTCTCAGCCGATCTCTGTTTCTCAAACCATCTCTGCTTTTCAGCCCATCTTTGTTTCTCAGCCCATCTTTGCTTCTCAGCTCATCTCTGCTACACAGCCCATTTCTGCTTCTCAGCCCATCTCTGCTTCTCAGCTCATCTTTGCTTCTAAGCCCATCTCTGCTTCTCAGCCTATCTTTGCTTCTCGGCCCATCTCTGCTTCTCAACCCATTTTCGCTTCTCTGCCTATCTCTGCTTCATAGCCCATCTTTGCTTCACAACCCATCTTTGCTTCTCAGCCCATCTTTGCTTCTCAGTCCATCTCTGCTTCTCAGCCCATCTTTGCTTCTCAGCCCTTCTCTGCTTCTCAGCCCATCTCAGCTTCTCAGACCATCTCTGTTTCTCAGCCCATTTTTGTTTCTCAGCCCATCTTTGCTTCACAACCCATCTTTGCTTCTCAGCCCATCTCTGCTTCTCAGACCATCTCTGCTTTTTACCCCATCTCTGTTTCTCAAACCCTCTCTTCTTCTCAGCCCATCTGTGTTTCTCAGCTCATCTCTGCTTCTCAGCTCATCTCTGCTACACAGCCCATCTCTGCTTCTCAGCCCATCTCTGTTTCTCAAACCATCTCTGCATCTCAGCCCATCTTTGTTTCTCAGCCCATCTTTGCTTCTCAGCTCATCTCTGCTACACAGCCCATCTCTGCTTCTCAGCCCATCTCTGCTTATCAGCCCATCTTTGCTTCTCAGACCATCTCTGCGTCACAGCCCCTCTCTGCTTCTCTGACCATTCCTGCTTCACAGCCCATTTCTGCTTTTCAACCCATCTCTGCTTCTCAGCCTATCTTTGCTTCTCAGCCCATCTCTGATTCTCAGCCCATCTTTATTTCTCAGCCCATCTCTGCTTCTCAGCCCATCTTTGCTTCTCAGCCCATCTTTTCTTCTCAGCCCATCTCTGCTTCTAAGACAATCTTTGTTTCTCAGCCCATCTCTGCTTCTCAACCCATCTTTGCTTCTCAGCCCATCTTTGCTTTTCAACCCATCTTTGCTTCACAGCCCATCTCTGCTTCACAGCCCATCTTTGCTTTTCAACCCATCTTTGCTTCTCAGCTCATCTCTGTTTCACAGCCCATCTTTGCTTCTGAACCCATCTTTGCTTCTCAGCCCATCTCTGCTTCTCAGCCCATCTCTGCTGCATAGCCCATCTCTGCTTCACAAACCATTTTTGTTTCTCAGCTCATCTCTGCTTCTCAGCCCATCTTTGCTTCTCAGCCCATCTCTGCTTCTCAGCACATCTTTGCTTCTCGGCCCATCTCTGCTTCATAGCCCATCTCTGCTTCACAACCCATCTTTGCTTCTCAGCCCATCTTTACTTCTCAGTCAATCTCTGCTTCTCAGACCATCTTTGCTTCTCAGCCCATCTCTGCTTCTCAGTCCATCTCTGCTTCTCAGACCATCTCTGCTTCTCAGCTCATCTTTGTTTCTCAGCTCATCTCTGCTTCTCAGCCCATCTCTGCTTCTCAGCCCATCTCTGCTTCTCAGCCCATCTCTGCTTCTCAGCCTATCTTTGCTTCTAAGCCCATCTCTGCTTCTCAGCCCATTTTTGCTTCTCTGCCCATCTCTGCTTCATAGCCCATCTTTGCTTCACAACTCATTTTTGCTTCTCAACCCATCTTTGCTTCTCAGTCCATCTCTGCTTCTCAGCCCATCTTTGCTTCTCAGCCCATCTCTGCTTCTCAGCCCATCTCTACTTCTCAGACCATCTCTCCTACTCAGCCCATTTTTGTTTCTCAGCCCATCTTTGCTTCACAACCCATCTTTGCTTCTCAGCCCATCTCTGCTTCTCAGACCATCTCTGCTTCTCAGCCCATTTTTGTTTCTCAGTCCATCTTTGCTTCTCAGCCCATCTTTGCTTCTTAGTCCATCTCTGCTTCAAAGCCCATCTTTGCTTCTCAGCCCAACTCAGCTTCTCAGCCCATCTCTGCTTCTCAGACCATCTCTGCTTCTTACCCCATCTTTGTTTCTCAGCTCATCTCTGCTTCTCAGCTCATCTCTGCTACACAGCCCATCTCTGCTTCTCAGCCCATCTCTGTTTCTCAAACCATCTCTGCTTCTTACCCCATCTTTGTTTCTCAGCTCATCTCTGCTTCTCAGCACATCTCTGCTACACAGCCCATCTCTGCTTCTCAGCCCATCTCTGTTTCTCAAACCATCTCTGTTTCTCAGCCCATCTTTGTTTCTCAGCCCATCTTTGCTTCTCAGCTCATATCTGCTACACAACCCATCTCTGCTTCTCTGCCCATCTCTGCTTCTCAGCCCATCTTTGCTTCTCAGACCATCTCTGCTTCACAGCCCCTCTCTGCTTCTCTGACTATTCCTGCTTCACAGCCCATTTCTGCTTTTCAACCCATCTCTGCTCCTCAGCCTATCTTTACTTCTCATCCCATCTTTGATTCTCAGCGCATCTTTACTTCTCAGCCCATCTCTGCTTCTCAGCCCATCTTTGCTTCTCAGCCCATCTTTTCTTCTCTGCCCATCTCTGCTTCTAAAACAATCTTTGTTTCTCAGCCCATCTCTGCTTCTCAACCCATCTTTGCTTCTCAACCCATATTTGCTTCTCAGACCATCTCTGCTTCACAGCCCATCTTTGCTTCTCAGCCCGTATTTGCTTCTCACCCCATCTCTGCTACACAGCCCGTCTCTGCTTCTCAGCCCACTTTCACTTCTGAACCCATCTTTGCTTCTCAGCCCATCTCTGCTTCTCAGCCCATCTCTGCTTCATAGCCCATCTCAGCTTCACAACCCATCTTCACTTCTCAGCCATTCTTTGCTTCTCAATCCATCTCTGCTTCTCAGCCCATCTTTGCTTCCCAAACCATCTTTGCTTCTCAGCCAATCTCTACTTCTCAGCCCATCTCTGCTTCTCAGCCTATCTTTGCTTCTCAGCCCATCTCTACTTCTCAGCCCATTTTTGCTTCTCGGCCCATCTCTGCTTCATAGCCCATATCTGCTTCACAACCCATCTTTGCTTCTCAGCCCATCTTTGCTTCTCAGTCCATCTCTGCTTCTCAGCCCATCTTTGCTTCTCAGCCCATCTCTGCTTCTCAGCCCTTCTCTGCTTCTCAGACCATCTCTGTTTCTCATCCCATCTCTGTTTCTCAAACCATCTCTGCTTCTCAGCCCATCTTTGTTTCTCAGCTCATCTCTGCTTCTCAGCCCATCTTTGCTTCTCAGCCCATCTCTGCTTCTCAGACATTCTTTGTTTCTCAGCCCATCTCTGCTTCACAGCCCATCTCTGCTTCGCAACCCATCTTTGCTTCTCTGACCATCCCTGCTTCACAGCCCATCTTTGCTTCTCAGCCCATATCTGCTTATCAGCCCATCTTTGCTTCTCAGCCCATCTCTGCTTCTCAGCCCATCTCTACTTCTCAGCCTATCTTTGCTTCTCAGCCCATCTCTGCTTCTCAGCCCATCTTTGCTTCTCAGCCCATATCTGCTTATCAGCCCATCTTTGCTTCTCAGCCCATCTCTGCTTCTCAGCCCATCTAAGCTTCTCAGCCTATCTTTGCTTCTCAGCCCATCTCTGCTTCTCAGCCCATCTTTGCTTCACAACCCATCTCTGCTTCTCAGCCCATTTTTTGCTTTTCAGCCCATCTCTGCTTCATAGCTCATTTCTGCTTCACAACCCATCTTTGCTTCTCAGCCCATCTCTGCTTCACAGCCCATCTTTGCTTCTCAGCCCATCTCTGCTTCTGAGCCCATCTCTGCTTCTGAGCCCATCTCTGCTTCTCAGCCTATCTTTGCTTCTCAGCCCATCTCTACTTCTCAGCCCATTTTTGCTTCTCAGCTCATCTCTGCTTCATGAACCATCTCTGCTTCACAACCCATCTTTGTTTCTCAGACAATCTCTGCTTCACAGCCCATCTCTGCTTCTCAACCCATCTTTGTTTCTCTGACCATCCCTGCTTCACAGGCCATTTCTGCTTTTCAGCCCATCTCTGCTTCTCAGCCCATCTCTGCTTCTCAGACCATCATTTTTTCTCAGTCCAATTTTGCTTCTCTGCACATCTCTGCTTCACAGCCTATATCTGCTTCTCAGCCCATCTCTGCTTCTCAGACCATCTCTGCTTCTCAGCCCATCTCTGCTTCTCAGCCCATCTCTGCTTCTCAGACCATCATTTTTTCTCAGTCCAATTTTGCTTCTCTGCACATCTGTGCTTCACAGCCTATATCTGCTTCTCAGCCCATCTCTGCTTCTCAAACCATCTCTGCTTCTCAGCCCATCTCCGTTTCTCAGCTTATCTCTGTAACTCAATCCATCTCTGCTTCTCAGCCCATCTTTGTTTCTCAGTTCATCTCTGCTTCTCAGCCCATCTTTACTTCTCAGCCCATCTCTGATTCTCAGCCCATCTTTGCTTCTCAGCCCATCTCTGCTTTTCAGACAATCTCTTCACTGCATCATAATTGGTGCATTCCTTGAGGTCAAGCATGTTGTAAGCCTCGCGAGCTTCACCTCTGAGCCTACCCTGGACCAGCTCCGCCCACTCTGCTCTTGGCCACTTCTTCAAGGTAGCCACCCTCTCGAAATGGTCAAAGAAGCCCTCAGCTTCATTAGGCACAAAGACCGGTAAATCTCGCTCTCGCACCCGGCGGTCTTCCTGCTGTGGGGGTGCAGGTGGGGCTAGCCCTAGTTCAGCCCGCTTCAGCTCAACCTCTCTGTCAGCTTCAATCTCTTGCTGCTTCAGCTTGTCTTCCAGCTCGCGCTCCTCCCGTCTCTGCTGTGCTTCGTGCTCACGCCCTTCCCGTCTCAGCTGCGCTTCTGCTTCTCATTCTTCACGCTTCGTCTGTGATACTCGTTCTTCACACTTCAGCTGTGCTTCTTCTCTCTTCAGCTGTGCTTCTCGTTCTTCACGCTTTAGTTGTACTTCTTGCTCACGCTTCAGCTGTGCTTCTTCACGCCTCAGCTGTGCTTCTCGTTCTTCACGCTTCAGCTGTGCTTCCAGCTACAGCTTCATCATCTCCATCCTGGCAAGGTCGCCAATGTCGGGGTTCTTCTCGGACTTAAATCCTGGCAAGGTCGCCAAGGTCGGAGTGTCTCCCTCTCTGGCCAGTCACCACCAAGTATTATTAGTGATGAACGTGACTTACCGTAGCCCCACGGGTCTTCACTCAATCCTCACGGTGCCACTGTTTACCCGAAGAGTCTCCCAGTCTATCTCCAGCCGGCCTAATAGCCAAAGACGAGTGGGAACACGATCACTTCTCTTGATCATGTCCCCGCCCCGACAGAGGGCTCTACCGCTCACTAAAGGTCGCCAACTGGTGTTTACCGTGTCCAGTAACACCTCAGTGGAATAGTAATATAGTAGTGATAGTAGTGGCCCAATAGAACACTAATTAACTCGGTATCAGGTAAGTATTTGTTTAAATCATTCTCTCTCTTATATAGTCTCAATAGCAACAAAGTAATGGAGGGATAACACAAACACGAAGGTATTTTTGTAGGTTACTTAAAAGATTAAATAATCATATCTCTGGATCAACAACAATGTAAAGGAACAAACGCAGCCTCCTCTTCGCCTCTTCACAATTCTGGAACACACCGGAATGGCAACACTCCCGGCTTCAGCACTTTCCCACGCTCCAAATACAGTGTTATCGAACGCTTGGCAACTCGCTCTGCTCACTATACTGACACTGCTCACTTCTCACAATATTCACTGTACTCACAGTATTTTGGCATGAGGCGCCTATTATCCCTTCATGATCACAGTATCTCACTACACTGGCATTAACACAATAAATCACCATACATAAGAATATACTATTCAATAACTCCAGTATATATGTAGATCACTTCATCAATACTCACAATAATAATGTAACATCAGGCACGCAGCCTCACACTATTAATTTATACACTTATATATATATTCTCTGGCACAAACTTATAATATAAATGACACACTAATATAAATGTCCTCGTCACATTAATCTCTTCACAAAATCCACAGGTGCAATAACACACCACATATATATCTCTCGTGAGAGCTCTATAGCATCTCCTCACAACTGTGTCTCACTAGAAACATAGACATTGGTGAGCCCTACTCACGACATAGAAGATACTCTGGCTAATAGTAAACTCTTCACCAAAACCACAGGTGTAATCACACACGATATATATATATATCTCGTGAGAGCTCTATAGCATCCCCCTTAACGACTGTGTCTCACTAGAAACATAGACATTGGTGAGCCCTGCTCACGACAGCGAAGATACTCTGGCTAATAGCTAACTAAAGGGGAATGGGAGGGAGAACCGAATTACCTACTTCCACCAACAATGATGTGGACTCGTCCTCTGTTGAGAGTTGAATTGAAGCTCCTGGTCCCGGCTCTCGACTCATGGTAGGGAACGCCCCCCCACACACACTGATGCTCTTCCCAGGAACTCAACCAACACCCAAAAACGTGTCTTCTCCGTACTCTTTTCTCTGCAGGCCCCGTGCTCCTCCACAACCTCTTGAAGGGTTAGAGTCGGTCTCCTGGCCGTCGCCTTCTCCTCACAGCTACGTCTGCAGTCCTCACTCTCAGCTGCAGTCGTTCGTATTCCCAGCTAGTTCGTTCTTCTCCTTCCTCACGGTGAATTGGCCCAGCCACTACGTCATTACCCGACTGGTGAAACTGTACAGTCGTCCCGGACGTCACTGCTCAGACTTCACTTCTTGCAACGCACCTGTCACTGGAACACTCGTTGCTCGTTTCTTGTCAATTCCTTCTTCTGTCCGACACACGGAGATTAGTAAGACCTCACAGGGTACTTGCAAACCACAGGTGATGCGTAAATCCACCGGAGACGGGCGAAACTGTCCGACTGACAGGACCCCCGATCACACGTCCGACCTCCTCGACGTGTCGTGTCTAACTCCTTGGCACCACGGCACGAGCCGTCCGGACCCCCCTGCACTAGTGACGTCATACTTGCCAGGGGAGTTTCTCATTGGCTCCCTGTGCCACGTCATCGTTCTTGACCAATCTGGTGCCACTGACGTCATAACGTCATGGCGGGAAAACGTAGGTGCCGGCGCCATCTTGGCGTCCAAAAGGGCCTAAACCACTGGCCAAAACACTCTTCTTTGTCTAATTTCTCGCCAACGCGAGAACACCTCATGCTCCCACATATGTCAAATTGTTCTCCTGAAGGTAGAGAACGTTCGGGTAAGGTGGATATGACTCTTACAGCTGGCGTGGGAGAAATATAAGGGGGGGGGGGGAACACCGTCACACTACCTAACTGGCCAGAAATGATTAGATAAACGGGTTTCCGTAAGACACTTCCCTTGTGGTTGTTGACAGCGTGTTGATGATAGCAGAACACTTAAGTCGATCTGCATAACACTTCGTCTAAAAGAAATCATAGGAGCTGAATTTGCTCCACGACTCTGGTCTTAACAAACAATGGCTGACCTTCCTTACCACTGACGCCTTGACTCTCGTTGCCCAATGTCAATAAGTGATAGAAGGGTCACATTTACTCTATTTTGATACTGATAATTAAGTTAACTCAAATTAATTTTTTTATGATATTAAAAGTCCAAAGACTAATGTATTTAAGAATAATTCCCAACAGAATAGCTGGTGAATTGACAGTACTATGTGGCAATGATATCCCGTCTTCTGTTAACGGAAAATTCCACTACTAGCTACATTTTCTATGGGTAACTTGTATATACAACGGCAGCAGCAATATTATCTTGCCTATTGTATGTAATATTATTAAATGGTGTCGGGTTTTCCGACATCTCTTGCTTTCCACTAATATGAGTTTTTTCAATTTTTTTAACACTTGGGCTAAATGAGCCAGAGCTGGGTATAAGTTCAACTCCCATTCATGCTTTTCATCTTGATTTCACCCCTCTCCACAGATCATTCCAAGACCGTAAGGAATTTTTATGTGCTTTATTGAATTATGACGCTTAGTCAGGATTAAAAATTGATTAATGCATAATTTAAAGCTCCAACGTCTCATGATCATAGGATCATTGCTGATTCCATCTATTATACAATCAGCATCCTCGTCAGCACATTGCTCTAATAGGATTTTCTTATCAGTATCTTATCTTATATCTCTCTCTCTCTCTCTCTCTCTCTCTCTCTCTCTCTCTCTCTCTCTCTCTCTCTCTCTCTCTCTCTCTCTCTCTCTCTCTCTCTCTCTCTCTCTCTCTCTCTCTCTCTCTCTCTCTCTCTCTCTCTCTCTCTCTCTCTCTCTCTCTCTCTCTCTCTCTCTCTCTCTCTCTCTCTCTCTCTCTCTCTCTCTCTCTCTCTCTCTCTCTCTCTCTCTCTCTCTCTCTCTCTCTCTCTCTCTCTCTCTCTCTCTCTCTCTCTCTCTCTCTCTCTCTCTCTCTCTCTCTCTCTCTCTCTCTCTCTCTCTCTCTCTCTCTCTCTCTCTCTCTCTCTCTCTCTCTCTCTCTCTCTCTCTCTCTCTCTCTCTCTCTCTCTCTCTCTCTCTCTCTCTCTCTCTCTCTCTCTCTCTCTCTCTCTCTCTCTCTCTCTCTCTCTCTCTCTCTCTCTCTCTCTCTCTCTCTCTCTCTCTCTCTCTCTCTCTCTCTCTCTCTCTCTCTCTCTCTCTCTCTCTCTCTCTCTCTCTCTCTCTCTCTCTCTCTCTCTCTCTCTCTCTCTCTCTCTCTCTCTCTCTCTCTCTCTCTCTCTCTATTGATGTGGAATAAGAGCTGTACGCATCAAGTTTCATTAGGAGCTTCACCATCATTCCTGTTAAACTCTATTGATTGTTAAAACAAAAGAAAAATATAAAGAACACAGATTATGACCTGCATAAAGTTGAACCTGGGACAGCATGCAGATGGGAGGAAAACTAAGTGCTCGGTGATGAAGTTTAACACTTTAATGGTCACGAAGAGCCACGTGCTGAACCTAGCAAGATTGGCAGCCAAGAAAAACATAACCCTAGGACGCATTTCGCACTTTTTCGACAACGGTGGTTTCAAAACCTTTTATGAAATACAGTTTTACTCCCATCTTGAGTATGCACCTCTTTCCTGGATGGCCAATTTCCTACTACTTAACCTGTTTCTGTAAAGACACCTTTTTCTGTTCATGCTACAATGCACAGGAAGAAGGCAGACTATAAAAATGAGTATCTAAACAGACTTAAATTTTTTGTTTTGAAAGGCAAAACATAATTTCAAATAAAATAGTTTATTTTTTCATTATTTATTTATATTATTGCAATTTTTAATTTAAATGCACATCGTATAAAACTGGAGAGAAGGTGAGGAGAATGAAGAGGACGTTGCGCCCAGCACGTGGTTACTGGGGAAGCATATATATAGAGAATAAGAATTAGCTGCAGAAGGTCTATTGGTCCATATCCTCATGCACAATGAAATCACAACAACGTCTACAAATAATCTACGAATAATCAAAACAGTTAATTTACAAATAAATATTGATGACATACTGGAACCGAACTCGCCTGAAGAGATGAGGGAAGCGGAGGTTTAATTTCGTCATTCAACCTCAGTATTTATTCATATCCACATGTTGGCATCTTGGACTCTGTTACGTCCCTTGACCTCTGGGTATTGTTTCTCTGGTGCAGTGGTTAAAAAATATATGATAATACAGCCTTGCCTACTTAAGTGTCTAGGGGAAATAAATGAAGCCACTGCTTATTTAACAAAACAATATACTTAAAGTAAGGGTAACAAGGACATACAAATATATAAATGGAAATACAGGCAGCCAGAAGTATTAATGCATCAGAATGCAACACAATATCTTTATACAAACACTGAGCAATATATTACAACTTTATTGGATAGATGGGTATTGCACATAATGGTCTAACCAGGAAATCAACTAACGTTACTGAACAATAACATGGACCACAGACTTAACTCCACAACATGTCCACGCCAGCCAGTTCCACCCACGCGACTGCGCTGCTCGGCATGCACGGCGTGGCGTCTACAAGTTACCAACTAAAAAGCCCACATGAACCTCTAGATACTCTGTTATTGGAGAGTAATGCTAAAGAACATAATTATAGCTAACTTATATGTATATAACATTGCTAAAGGTGAAATAAGAAATTAAGTACAATCAATAAGCAGAAATAATTACAAGGGTGAATCAGTGACGCTAGCTGGATACACTGCACGCGTTATTGGAACATCCCAAATGTGGTCATCCCCCCATGAGACGCCACTGTCTCCCCCCACAGGAATGAACATGCAATAGCATTAACAAATATTCAATATAGCCACACTACAGCATGCTGCATTTAAATTAAACATATATATCCTGGAACATAACTGGATACAATGTTTATTTAAATAACTGGGGAAAGAAAATAATTGACATACATATTTATCATGATGAATGTTAGAATCAAATATATGGATTCGTAACATCCCTCCCGGTCCTTAGAGAAAAGTGAAATTAATTGAAGGTTAATTTAATTTTTTGACTATATAGGGTATAGCATTGAGTACTCCAACAACACAAAAGCAATGTATAAAATAATCAATCAAATGAAGCATATGAAATAACCAAAAGGTAAAGGCATCCTAATGTATAGAACAATTCACATTAAGGCACTTCAATGGGGAATCCCCTGGATAAGGCATCAGCAATTACATTTTGCCTTCCAGGGATATGTCTAATTACAATGTTGAACTCTTGTAAAATCAAAGACCATCTAAGAATTCTTTGGTTCTTACATTTCATGGAGTTAATGAATGTCAAGGGATTATGATCTGTGTATATGACAGCTTGATTACCTGACAGGTATGTTTCAAACTTCTTAACCGCCAAAATCAAACAAAGTATAATACAGAATAATTAGTTTGTGTCTTATCAAATTTACGAGAAAAATAGTATACAGGGTGCTCTAAATCATCTGGTCCTACCTGGAAAAGAACCTCACCTGCTCCTAGATCCGAAGCGTCTATGTGCATTATAAATGGTTTATCAAATTGTGGACTGGCTAATGCAGGTGAAGTTGAGAGAATTCCTTTCAACTTCTAAAAAAAATTCTGACCCTCCTGTGTCCACTTTAACTTTACCTGCTTAATAAGAAGATTAGTTATAGGTGCAGCCACAATGGAAAATTTCTTACAATATCTTTTATAATATGCACACATCCCAATAAACCTCTGCACAGATTTCTTGCTCGTTAGTACTGGGTAATCCACGATTGCCTGGATCTTGTCTTGCAACGAGACTCTCTTACCTTGTCCGACCAAGGCATAATTTACTTGTCCCAAGTAAATTATTGTTCCCTTAGCCCAGCTACATTTATTTACATTTACAGTTAGATTAGCATGTCGTAACACTGCAAACAATCGTTTCAAACTAGAAATATGATCTTCCCAACACTTACTAAAAATCACAATATCATTTAAGTATGCTCTACAATCTGGCACATCTTTTAACAAAGAATTCATCAACTTTTGAAAAGTTGCTGGGGCATTTCTCAGTCCAAATGGCATCACATTAAATTCAAATTCTCCATCAGGGGGTGATAAAAGCTGTCACTTCCCTAGCAAAGTTAGTAAGTGGTATCTGGTGATACCCCTTAGATAAGTCTAGTTTTGATACATATTTAGCATGACCAATCTGGTCAATGCAGTTTTCTAACAAAGGTAGTGGGTATACATCAACTACAGTTACCTTGTTTAACTTCCTATAGTCCACTACTAACCGCTATTTTCCATCTGGTTTTGGTACCACTAAACACGGTGAACTCTAAGTGCTCTGACTGGGTCTAAAGAAACCATAGTCAAGAAGATAATCAACTTCTTCCTGGATGATACGTCGTTTCTCGAGGGTCACTCGATAAGGGAGTAGCCGAATTGGAGTTACCTCTGTCAGTTGAACATCATGAGTAATGAGAGGTGTCTGAGTAGGGACCTCCCCAAACAAGTTGGAGAACGGCTTCAAGAGGTCCTGGAACTCTGCTCTTTGTTCATCCTGCAAATGACACAACAATTCTTCCCTGGAACTGGAATTAGATAAAAGAGGATTACCATCTTCCCCTACAACAATTGTCTGTTCAGTGTTTACCTCCTCATTAACACAACAAGCCACAATACTGGGCCCACAATAAGCCTTCAAACGATTCACATGCACAATCATTGCTGACGGGTATGTTTGGGGTTACAGACTTTATAGGTAAGTTCACCGAGACGTTTTACCACTGGATAAGGTCCTCCAAACTTGTGTGACATGGAAGTTCCCATACGAGGCTTCAAGACCATTACTAAATCTCCTGATTCAAAAACTCTGAGTTTGGCCTTGACCCGCTTATCATGCCGCTCCTTCATTACCTGTTGTGCCTCGCCCAGATGTTGTAACGCCAACTCCTTCGTTCGAGACAGCTTGCTCTTCACATCTTTCAGATATCTTTCACTCTGCCTAATTGTTACATCTCCCAACATTCAACCCGTTCTCGCACTTTTGTATAGTCAATATTGTCTTATTAAATACGTGCATATGTGACATACTAGTTTACGCTGGAAAGCTTCATAAAAAACACCGTCCTTACCTAACCTTCTTAGTATGTTAAGATAAGCATCTTATTGCTTCGTAATTACATTGTTGTTGTTGTTAAAGATTTGCTACCTGGAACAAAAAATCCCAAGCAACACGGGCTATAGTGAGCCCGTAGATAGTTATATTCGTAATTACAATTATTACTTAACCTATTATAGGTATAGGCTAAGTAATAATTGTAATTACGAAGCAATAAGATGCTTATCTTAACATACTAAGAAGGTTAGGTAAGGTCGGTGTTTTCTATGAAGCTTTTCAAGGTAAACTAGTATGTTTAGTATGTCACATATGCACGTATTTAATAAGTCAATATTGACTGTAAGAAAGTGCGAGAACGGGTTGCAACATTTTCTCCTGCAACATTTTTAAGGGTCCTCTCACCTGATGTCCAAACACATGATCAAATGGGGGAGCAGCCTAGGGCAGTGTGCAACCCGTCCCTGGCAGCAAATAGTACAAATGGTAAATTGCCCTCCCAATGTCTGTGTGAATCTTCCCCAGTTGTTTTCAACATCTGTTTGAGGTTTTGGTGAAACCGCTCGATCACCCCTTGACTCTGAGGATGGTAAGGATTAGAGAAGTTATGTTATATTCCAAAAGAACTACAAAAAGTTTTAAAAGTTGTGGAACAAAAATTGCTCTCATTATCAGTTTGAATGATACTGGGAATACCAAATAATGAAAAAACCGTTCCAAATGCTTTGTGAGCGTAGAAGCTCTAATGTTACGCAAGGCATATACTTCAGGGAACCTGGTGGTCATACATAGGATAGTAAACATAAACATATTTCCTGATTTAGTTCGGAGTAAGGGGCCGACACACTCCAACACCACATGTGTAAAAGGCTCTTCTGGCACTACAATAGGGTGTAAGGGTGCTCGTCGAACAGTCTAGTTAGGTTTACCAACAGCTTGACATATACCACAATTGTGACAATATCTGACCACATCCTTTTTGAGTTTTGGCCAATAGAAAAGCTTACATATTTTATGATACATATTGGAAATCCCTTGGTGACCTCTCATAAGGTTATCATGGGCAGCTTGCAATACCTGCTCCCTATACTCCTTGGGTACGACGAGCTGGGTCCTACACTCACAATCATATGATAAGGGAGTTCCTGGTGATCTCCATCGTCTCATCAAACATCGATCATTGAAGTAGTAACCCGTGCTCTCATCCAAGGTATCAATAGTGTCAGCTGCTTCTGTATTACATTCAGCTAGACTGGGATCACTACTCTGCAACTCCCTCAAGGTCTGGGACTCAACAGCTGGAGCGAGCGGGCAAGGAAGTGGTACCTTGGCCACCTCTTCCAGACCATCCTCTGGATCAGAATAAATTAGGGCTTTGGCACCAGCCTCACTCTCGACATCCGCGTGAGCTAAGAATGTATCTTCAAGGTCCACCTCCACCACCCTGTCTGAAGGGGTCCTGGCCTCGACAACATCCACCTTGGGAGTCACAGGATTTACCTCACCCTGCTTACCCATGGATCTGGTCACAACACAGGCTGGAGAGATGACACCATCATTCGCATCCGGTTGAGCCAGCACACAACTAGTGTTAGTAAACATGATAGGACAATGTCCCACTAACTTGACACTTGTCAAAATCATTTCCCACAATAACATCAACCCCAGGAATGGGCAACTGCTCACTAACTGCTACAGTGCACCAACCCGGTGTAATAGTTGACTTCAGGTGAACTTTAACTAATGGCACCCGCTGGATATGACCTCCAAATCCCTGCAATAATACTACTTCACCAGTGTCTTCTGTGCTAACATCAGCAAGAACACGGTGAGAAATTACAGATTGGGAAGCATCAGTGTCCCTCAATAACAGCACTGGCTTCCAGTTTCCACTGGTACAAAGTAAGGTACCTGTATAAAGGTGCGGTTTAAAGTTAGTCATCCAGTTGGGCATGACTGGAACAACATTATAATTAATTGCTTTCAACCCCCGTCTCATAATCAGACCGGCAGGTCTCAACTCAGGGTGCAAGGAATAACAGGAATTAACCACATGACCTCTTCTCCTGCAATGCGTGCACAATCTGCCAGTGGTCGAATCAACCGAACCAACTGCAGGTTTAGACACTACATTATTTGAGGGTGACAACCCTGCCTGCTGTTTCTCAAACTTTGACTTTACAGGAGAAGAGTTCATGGGAGTAGGTGGGTTTACTGGTCTGGCCTGGAAAATATGAGATTTAGGTACATGATAATTACTCTTAGAATTATAAGTATTAGATTGTGCTCGGAAAGGCACCTTAGTGAGTAATTCGTGTTCGTCTGCTAGCTTCGCTAGTTTCATAATGTCATTGGTCTGTTTACGTTCAGCTATAAACAAGGCTAATTTCTCTGGTAGACAACCTAAAATCTCCTCTGCCACTATGACGTTTCTCAAAGTTTCAAAATTCGTAATGGAAAGTGCTTTTACCCATCTATCAAAATTATTAAGTTTAACTCTTGCAAAATCAGAAATGATCTGATCATGTGCTCTCTTTATACCTCTAAATTTCTGTCTATGGGCCTCTGGGATCTGCTGGTATGCATTTAAGATGCCCTGTTGGACAAATTTAAAGTCAAAAGAATTAGCAGCAGGAAGAGATGCAAAAAATTCCTGGGCTTTCCCCTTAAATTGTCCTTGCATAATGGCAACCCATTGATCCACAGGCCAATTCATACTGACTGCTAACTTCTGGAAATGCAACAAAAATATTTCGAGGTCCTCCATATTGAATTGAGGCAAATCTACATTTTCCTAAACTTTAAAGAACTATCAGTACTATCTGTATGATTACTAGTATCACTATGCCCTGCTGTAATTCTCTGTTCCTCTAGTCTGTTATTATTTATTACTATACACTGTTGAATTTCCAATTGCTGCCGCCTAACTTCCTCTAGTTGCAACTGAGCTTCAATTCTTCTGCTCTGAGCTTCTAGTTCCACTTGTTTTTGTTGGTTTTGAGCTTCAATCTCAAGTGGTCTTTGCTGGTTCTGAGCCTCAAGCATCTGCTGATGAGTCTCCAATTCAAGTTGCTTTTGCTGGTTCTGAGCCTCAAGCATTTGCTGCCGAGTCGCCAACTCCAGCTGTTTTTGGCGATTCTGCATCTCCAACCTCTGTTTCTCTGCTTCTAACTTAGCCATCTCTAGTTTAGATTCCATTTCTAACTTTAGAATTGCCACCTGGTCACTTGACTCTTCTTCTAACTCCTCTAACCATTCCTCGTCGAGTTTCTCCTCCTCCACCAAGTGAGTGACAATGACCCTTACTAGCTGAGCCTTTAACATTCTCTTGGAAACTGTCAGCTATAATTTATCAGCCATGTACAACAAACCAGACTTCTTCAAGTCTTTAATTTCATCAAAATTTGGATGCTCCACTAACACAGCAACTTGTTCCTCCATTGTCAGCTTAATTAACACAACTAGCAATTACAACAACACTGAAGGTTTGCTTGGCCCCTGGCACAAGCTGTACACTTACCTCAATCGTGAAGTGTTGAGAAAACTTCCACAAGCAGCTCAGAATGAACAGAGAAATTGTACACAGGTTTGGTTAGGTGTCACTAGTTAACCGCACAGTACCTAGGAAGGCATTAACAATTAATATCATGCACCACTATTTTTTACCTTACATTATGGGAATTAATGATTCCGGCATTAGGCCCTCATTTAGTTACGTCCCTTGACCTCTGGGTATGGTTCCTCTGGTGCAGTGGTTAGAAAATATATGATAATACAGCCTTGCCTACTTAAGTGTCTAGGGGAAATAAATGAAGCCACTGCTTATTTAACAAAACAATATACTTAAAGTAAGGGTAACAAGGACATACAAATATATAAATGGAAATACAGGCAGCCAGAAGTATTAATGCATCAGAATACAACACAATATCTTTATACAAACACTGAGCAATATATTACAACTTTATTGGATAGATGGGTATTGCACATAATGGTCTAACCAGGAAATCAACTAACGTTACTGAACAATAACATGGACCACAGACTTAACTCCACAACATGTCCACGCCAGCCAGTTCCACCCACGCGACTGCGCTGCTCGGGCATGCACGGCGTGGCGTCTACAAGTTACCAACTAAAAAGCCCACATGAACCTCTAGATACTCTGTTATTAGAGAGTAATGCTAAAGAACATAATTATAGCTAACTTATATGTATATACCATTACTAAAGGTGTAAATAAGAAATTAAGTACAATCAATAAGCAGAAATAATTACAAGGGTGAATCAGTGACGCTAGCTGGATACACTGCACGCGTTATTGGAACATCCCAAATGTGGTCATCCCCCCATGAGACGCCACTGTCTCCCCCCACAGGAATGAACATGCAATAGCATTAACAAATATTCAATACAGCATGCTGCATTTAAATTAAACATATATATACTGAAACATAACTGGATACAATGTTTATTTAAATAACTGAGGAAAGAAAATAATTGACATACATATTTATCATGATTAATGTTAGAATCAAATATATGGATTCGTAACAGACTCAAACAACAACACGATAATACTAAAAAAATATTTATTGGCTAAATGTTAAGTTTTTAGTAAATAAATGCAACCTCTCCATGACAGGGAAAAAAATTGTTTTCAATAACATTCTCTGCAGCTTTATTGATGGCTCCATATTTTAGGATATTAAAAATGTTTAAGAAGGAAGTGTGAAGACTTTTATATTTTTATTGCAGCAACAATAAGAAAGATTGTTGACTTCTAGTATTGTCCATAAATATGTCTTCATATAACAAACATACATAAATATTTGAAATGTATATATGTTATAGCCATGTTTTCAGCTTAATGTTCTCGGGTGCCTTGCATTGTTGATATGGACACATTTCACTTCGAGGTTAATACGTGGGCTGCACATAAGATCAACTGTGATTTTGAGAGAAAGAAAGACTTTGAGGATAATAACTTTTACAGCATGAGCTGAGAAAGAAGGGGATGGAGGAGGAAAAAGAGGATTTTGAGGATGAAGAAGAGGAGGATCAGGGCGACAACGAAGAGAAGGAAGGACGAGGAAGAGGAAGAAGGGGGAAGAGAAGGAGGATGAGGAATGGGTCCAAGAGAAGAATGACGAGGAATTATAATGTTTTCAAAGATCAACAATGTCCTAAATTATTTCCGAGATCAATTTCCAAAACATCTATTGCTACCTTTACTCATTATTTCAGCTCATTTAGTCATTATTTTGAGTAACAGCGTGCACATCAACTTACTACAAAAAAATTAGTTTAAAATATTTGACATTAACGTGGCGCCATCTCAATCGTCACTGTTCTCAAATATACAGTGCATCAATTTTTTTTTATAAGAAGTTTATACCAAAACAACTTAGGCATCTAATAAGTGGTTTTGATTTTATTTAAATGTCTAGCAAATTTGTGTATATTTATAAATTTGTGTAAAGTGTATATTTATATTCTTTTCAATAAAAATATACATCTTGTTTTTTTCGGAAAGTTTAAAGTTGAAACAAAAATTAAAAGTTTTCTGCCATGATTTTACATAATCCTTTAGAAAGAAGACTTGTTTCCATAATATACAATAATTTTAGACCTGCCTGTGGTTTCCTTATGAATGATTTCAAGATTTTGTCTACTTGCGCTGCCTGATGATTGCCTGCTCTATGAGTCTGTCGTGGTTGTTCTCAGGGCAAATTTCTTACATATGTTAGTAAATGATTAAAGAATCTTGGCATCTGATGTCTACACTCTTGTTTTCTAACTATTCTTACGACAACCCAATTTTTAATTTGATGTATTTTACACTTTTGCCATATGTTTCACTCCAGTTTGTTGTAATCTGACTGTGCAGGTATTGCACCTGATCTTTTAGTGCTTTCCACATGCATTATATTTGATTTCCACATTCATTATTATATGATAAATTATAATATGATAGCTGTCTCGTCCCCGTTTGAAGGCGTACAGTTTGAGTGCTTTGAGGTGGTTCCAGTGAGTAAAGCATCCGGTTATGTTTTCCAGCTCTGATATCTCACCAAACATGAAAAAGAGATGGCAAAACTGAAGAATATTCAATGAGAAAACACCATTGCTTTCAAGTACCAATATTAGTGTGGCAAACTTGGTTCCGGAAGTTCTCATTATCCATCCATTCATTATTCTGTTTATTGCTTGCTTGCTTCTTGTTCTCTCTAACGTTATGACGTCTCACATTATTATTCCAAGCCGTTTCACTTGGTTGCTGCGTTCTGAGATGTGTTCTCAACCCTTGTCATGGTTTCCGTTTTCTCAGTGCCTAAGTTATGGAAATTTATCCACACTTCACAGTTTCTTTGTCCATTGGAAGACTTTCGTAGTACATTAATAAAAATTGTTATGCACCTTCCATCGAGAAAATTTTCTAGCTGATTTTGGGCTCGTCAGCGATGGATATCTGGAAACTATGGGTTGCCTTTCAGTGGATATCTTCTTTGAGTATGAGGAAAAGTAACGACTTGAGTACGCACCTTGAGGGACCGAGCTGTGCACGGTAATATTGGTTGAATAACTGTTGAGTCACTGCCTCAATAATATTAACTCAACTCAATAACTTTTATTGAGTTAATATAAGAAAATAAAATTTAACTTTTATATGTTTAAATGTTTGATAATTAATCAAAGATTAATTGATTATCCCTCCTGTGGGAGCTGTATATAAATTGTGTGTATTTTTATTTGCTTCTTTACAATGCCAATATAACGTTATTTGAATGAAGATAGTGTTCATGTGAACACTATCACAGCATGCTGGACTTGTGATCCTGTGGTCCTGGGTTCGATCCCAGGCGCTGGCGAGAAACAATGGACAGAGTTTCTTTCACCCTATGCAACTGTTACCTAGCAGTAAAATAGGTACCTGGGTGTTAATCAGCTGTCACGGACTGCTTCCTGGGGGTGGAGGCCTGGTCGAGAACCGGGCCGCGGGGACACTAAAAAGCCCCAAAATCATCTCAAGATAACCTCAAGATAAATCCCACCACCACAGTATCCCTCCCACCGCCGCTGCCTCCCTCCCGCCGCCGCTTTCTCCCTCTCACTGCCGTTGCCTCCTTCCCACCACGGCTTCCTCCCTCCAGCCGCCGCTACCTCTCTCCCACCACCGCTACCTTTGTCCCACCGCCGTTGTCTCCATCCCACCACCGTTGTCTCCCTCCCACCACCGTTGCCTCCCTCTTATCACTGTTGTCTCCCTCCCACCACCACTGCCTCCCTCCCACTGCCCCTGCCTCCCATCCACTGTCCCTGTCTCCCTCCCACCGCCCCTGTCTCTTTCTCACCGCCATTGTCTCCCTCCCACTGCCGCTGTCTCCCTCTCACTGCCGTTGCCTCCTTCCCAACGCCGCTGCCTCCCTCCAGTCGTCACTGCCTCTCTCCCACCGCCGCTGCCTCTCTCCCACCACCGCTACCTCCCTCCCACCGGCTCTGTCTCCCTATCACTGCCGCTGTCTCCATCCCACCGCCGTTGTCTTCCTCCCACCGCCACTGTCTCCCTCCCACCGCCGCTGTCTCCCTACAGCCACTGCTTTCTCTCTCCCACTGCCGCTGCCTCTCTCCCACCGCCGCTGCCTCCCTTATACTGTTGCTGCCTCCCTCCTACCGCTGCTGTCTCCCTCCCACCACCGCTGTCTCCCTCCCACTGCCGCTGTCTCCCTCCCACCGCCGCTGTCTCCCTCCCACCACCGCTGCCTCCCTACCACCACCGCTGCCTCCCTCCCATCTCCACTGCCTCCTTCCCACAACCGCTGACTCCCTCCCACCACCACTGCCTCCCTCCCGCAGCTGCTGTTTCCTCCCCACTGCTGTTGACTCCCACCTATGCTGAGTCCCTCCCTCTGCTGCTGTCTCCCTCTTGTCGTCGCTGACTCCCTCCCACCGCCGTTACCTTCCTCCCACCGCCGCTGCCTCCCTCCCTCTGCCACTGCCTCCTTCCTGCCGCTGCTGCCTCCTTCCCACCGCCGCTGCCTCCCACCACCGCTGTCTCCCTCCCACTGCCGCTGTCTCCCTCCTACCACCGCTGCCTCCCTCCCACCACCGCTGCCACTCTTACAATGCCGCTGCCACCCTCCCTCCCTCCCACCACCGCTGCCTTCCTCCCACTACCGCAGACTCCCTCTCACACCCCTCCCTCCCTCCCACTGCCGCTTCCTCCCTACCACCGCTGCTGCCTCCCTCCAACAGCCTTTTGTCTCCCTACCACCGCTGCTGTCTCTTTCCCACTGTTGCTGTCTCCCTCCCACCGCCTTTGTCTCCCTCCCACCACTGCTGTCTCCCTCCCACTGCTGCTGTCTCCCTCCCATTGCCGCTGCCTCCTTCCCACCGCCGCTGTCTCCCTCCCACCACTGCTACCTCCCTCCCACCGCCGCTGTCTCCCTCCCTCCCACTTCCGCTGCCTCCCTTCCACCGCCACTGTCTCCCTCCCGCCGCCGCTGCCTCCCTCCCACTGCCGCTGCCTCCCTCCCTCCCATTGCAGCTGTCTCCCACCCGCTGCCACAGTCTCTGTCCCACAGCCGCTGCCTCCTTCCCTCCCTCCGCCGCTGCCTCCTTCCTGCCGCTGCTGCCTCCTTCCCACCGTCGCTGCCTCCCTCCCACCGTTGCTGCCTCTCCTCCCACTGCCGCTGTCTCCCCTCCCACCGCTGCTGCCTCCCTCCCATCACTGCGGCCTCCCTCCCTCCCACCACTGCTGTCTCCCTCCCACCACCGCTGCCTCCCTTCCACCCCTGCTGTTCTCCTCCCACCGCTGCTGCCTCCCTCCCATCGCTGCTGCCTCCCTCCCATCGCCGCTGCCTCCCTCCCTCCCACCACTGCCTCCCTCCCTCCCACCAACGCTGTTTCACTCCCACCACCGCTGCCTCCCTCCCTCCCACCACCGCTGTCTCCCTCCCACCGCCGCTGCCTCCCTCCCACTGCCGCTGCCTCCTTCCCTCCCACCACCGCTATCTCCCTTCCACTGCTGCTGTCTCCCTCCCACCGCCGTTGCCTCCCTCCCACTGCCCCTGTCTCCCTTCCACCGCTGTTCTCTCCCTCCCACAGCTGCTGTCTCCTTCCCATTGCTGGTGACTCCCTCCCACCACCACTGCTGACTCCCTCCCACTGCCGCTGTTTCCCTTTTGTCGTCGCTGCCTCCCTCCCACCGCCGTTGCCTCCCTCCCACCGCGGTTGCCTCCCTCCCACTGCTGTTGCCTCCCTCCCACCGCCGCTGCCTCACTCCCACCGCCGCTGCCTCCTTCCCACCGCCACTGCCTCCTTCCCACCGCCACTGCCTCCCACACTCCCACTGATGCTGCCACCCTACTACTGTCGCTGCCTACTTCCCACCGCCGTTGCCTCCCTCCCACCGCCGCTGCCTCACTCCCACCGAAGCTGTCTCCCTCCCACCAAAGCTGTCTCCCTCCCACCGCCACTGCCTCCCTCCCACTGCCGCTGCCAACCTCGCTCCCACCACTAATGTCTCCCTCCCACCGCCACTGCCGCTGCCTCCCTCCCTCCAACCACTATTGTCTCCCTCCAACCACTATTGTCTCCTCCAACCGCCGCTGCCTTCCTCCTCCCTCCGCCGCTGCCTTCTTCCTGCCGCTGCTGCCTACTTCCTACCGCCACTGCCTCCCTCTCTCCCACCGCCGCTGCCTCCCTACCCAACCCGTTCTCGCAAATTTAATAAGTCAATATTGACTTATTAGTTGTGTGCATAGGTGACATACTAAACATAATAGTTTCCCTTGAAAAGCTTCATAGAAAACACCGACCTTACCTAACCTACTTAGTATGTTAAAATAAGCATCTTATAGCTTCGTAATTACATTTGTTACTTAACCTATTATAGGTATAGGTTAGGTAATAATTGTAATTACGAAGCAATAAGATGCTTATCTTAACATACTAAGTAGGTTAGGTAAGGTTGGTGTTTTCTATGAAGCTTTTCAAGGGAAACTATTATGTTAAGTATGTCACCTATGCACATATTTAATAAGTCAATATTGACTTATTAAATTTGCTGCCACCTTTGCTGCCTCTCTCCCACTGCTGCTGTCTCCCCTCCCACTGCTGCTGCCTCCCTCCCACTGCTGCTGCCTCCCTCCCACTGCTGCTGCCTCCCTCCCATTGTCGCTGCTTCCCTCCCTCCCACCACCGCCGTCTCCCTCCTACCGCTGCTGCCTTCCTCCCACCACCCCTGCCTCCCTCATTTCCACCACCACTGTCTCCCTCCCACCGCCGCTGCCTCCTTTCCACCCCTGCTGTTCCCCTCCCACTGCTGCTGCCTCCCTCCCATTGCCGCTGCCTCCCTCCCTCCCACCACCGCTGTCTCCCTCACCGCCGCTGTCTCCCTCCCACCACCACTATTTCCTTTCCACACCCTGCTGTCCCCTTCCCACCACCGCTGTCTCCTTCCCAACGCCGCTGCCTCCCTTTCTACCTTCCGCTGCCTCCCTTCCTCCCACCGCTGTCTCCCTCCCGCCGCCGCTGGCTCCCTCCCACCGCCGCTGTCTACCTCACCGCCACTGTCTCCCTCCCACCGCCGCTACCTCCCTCCTACTGCCGCTCCCTCCCTCCCTCCCACCACCGCTGTCTCCTTTCCACCGCCGCGGTCTCTCTCCCACCGCCGCTGTCTCCCTCCCACTGCCACTGCCTTCCTCTCTCCCACCGCCCCTGTCTCCTTTCCCTCGCTGCTGTCTCCCTCCCACCGCCGCTGCCTCCCTCCCTCCACCGCTGTCTCCCTCCCACTGCCGTTGTCTTCCTCCCTCCCACTGCAGCTGCCTCCCTCCCACTGCCGCTGCCTCCCTCCCTCCCTCCCACCACGCCGGTCTCCCTTCCTCTGCTGCTCTCTCTCCCTCCCAACGCAGCTGTCTCCTTCCCACTCCCGCTGTCTCCCACCCATTTCTGCTGCCTCCTTCCTACCACCTTTGCCTCCCTCCCTTCCACCACTGCTGCCTCCCTCCCACCGCCGCTGCCTTCCTCCCTCCTTCCGTCCCACCGCTGCTGACTCCTTCCCACCGCCGCTGTCTCCCACCGCCGTGGTCTCCCACCGCCGCTGCCTCCCTCCCATCGTCGCTGCCTCCCTCCCACCCCTGCTGTTTCCCTCCCACTGCTACTGACTCCTTCCCACCGCCGCTGTCTCCCTCCCACTTCCGCTGCCTTCCTCCCACCATCGCTGCTTCCCTCCCACCGTCGCTGCCTCCCTCCCACCGCAGCTGTCTCCCTCCCACCGCCGCTGCCTCCCTCGCACCACCACTGCTTTCTTCCATTCCACTGCTGATATGTCCCTTCCACCGCTCTTGTCTCCCTCCCACCGCTGCTTCCTTACTGCTGCTGCTGCCTCCCTCCCCCCCACCACCAGCTCCTATTTATAACCACCCAATCCCACTCATATACATGTCCAACCCATGCTTGAAACAATTGAGGGACCCCACCTCCACAATGTTACGCGGCAATTGGTTCCACAAAACAACCCTGTTACTGAACCAGTATTTACCCAAGTCTTTCCTAAATTTAAAAAAAAAAACATTTAAAAAAATACTAGCATAAGCTATAGTGTAAGCTATATGGGGCCTAACCAGAGCAAGATATAGCCTTTTGATATTTACTCTTCGATAAATAAATTCCAGTGTCCTATTTGTTTTATTATGAACATTTATAAAAATACTAGCAGTACCCGGCCATACGTTGCTGTGGGACAGCAACTTTCCCTGTAAACAAGTCCTCCCCAGCATTCCCCTTCCCCTCACCGATCTCCTGGGCCGTCTCAACCACTTAACCATTCCCCCACTCCACCGTCCCCCTCGACCATTCCCCACTCCACCATCCCCTCTTACTTCCCACCATGCCCCACTCCCCTTGTAAGAACATAAGAACAAAGGCAACTACAGAAGGCCTATTGGCCCATACGAGGCAGCTCCTATTTATAACCACCCAATCCCACTCATATACATTTCCAACCCACGCTTGAAACAATCTAGGGACACCACCACCACGTCAAACGGCAACTGGTTCGACAAATCAACAACCCTGTTACTGAACCAGTATTTACCCAAGTCTTTCCTAAATCTAAACTCGTGCAATTTATACCCATTGTTTCGTGTTCTGTCTTGTGTTGATATTTTTATTACCCTATAAATATCCCCTTTGTTATAAGAACATAAGAACAAAGGCAACTGCAGAAGGCCTATTGGCCCATACGAGGCAGCTCCTATTTATAACCACCCAATCCCACTCATATACATGTCCAACCCATGCTTGAAACAATCGAGGGACCCCACCTCCACAATGTTATGCGGCAATTGGTTCCACAAAACAACCCTGTTACTGAACCAGTATTTACCCAAGTCTTTCCTAAATCTAAACTAATCCAATTTATACCCATTGTTTCGTGTTCTGTCTTGTGTTGATACTTTTAATACCCTAATAATATCCCCTTTGTTATGTCCATTCACCCACTTGTAAACCTCTATCATGTCACCCCTAACTCTTCGCCTTTCCATTGAATGCAACCTAAGCTTTGTTAATAAGAACATAAGAACAAAGGTAACTGCAGAAGGCCTATTGGCCCATACAATGCAGCTCCTATTTATAACCACCCAATCCCACTCATATACATGTCCAACCCGTGCTTGAAACAATCGAGGGACCCCACCTCTACAATGTTATGTCCACTCAACTTGTAAACCTTTATCATGTCAACCCTAACTCTTCGCCTTTCCACAAGAACATAAGAACAAAGGTAACTGCAGAAGGCCTATTGGCCCATACGAGCGTACATTTCACTTCTTCCATAGAAGTGTTCCCAGTTGTCTATGAAAGATATTGCATTTGATTTGCAATATCTTTCCAGCCGGCAATTGACACCAAGTGCCCTCGACATCCACTCATTTCCCATTCCCTTTCTTGGAAGAATGCCACATATGATCCGGATTCCTCCCTTGCTTCTAACTAATTCTATGGCTGTTTTATACCTCTGAATCAGTTCCTGACTCCTAACTCGACCAACATCATTTCCTCCCGCGCTAATTCTAATAACGGGATTGTTCCCATTTCCAACCATAATATCATTCATATTGTTTTTGATATCACCAATTCCAGCTCCGGGATAGCAAACTATTACCCTGTTCTCACTATCTCTAGCACAAAACGTTCTATCCAAATACCTTATCTTGGAATCTCCCACAACTGAAGTTCGCTTAGGTATTTCCTTTACTCTCTGAGAGGCCTGCGCTTCGTTGGTTTGACTTTCGCGTGATCCGCAGTCTCACCACAGCGCTCGTCCTCCAATACGGCAAATGAATTAGAAGTTCTTAGGGCGTCTGTAGGCGGCTTTATCAAAGTCTTCTTAAGGCTCCTGTCCTTTACAACTTTCCAAGACGAGGTCTTTTTACTATTGGTCTCCTCCTTCGTTTCTTCTCGTTGTTGTTTCAGCTGTCGTACCTCCTCCAGTAGAGAGTCCAACTCTGTTCTCAGGGCCCCAACTAGAGTCATCAGGTCCTTCACTACAACGTCCATATTGCTATGACAGTATAACAACACTCAGGAGCTCTGGCTAACACACCCTCTCACTCTCACTGTCCCTTTGTCCTCCCCACCATTCTCCATTCTGCCATCCCCTCGTCCGCACCATCCCAAACTCCCCTGTCTCTTGTCCTTCCCCACCGTTACTGTCAAGGGACGAGGGGACCCTTGTCCCCTCGTCCTCCCAACTATCTCTCCCTTCTGTTCCCTCGTCTTACCCATCATTCCCCACTCCCTCGTCCGATCGTTTCCCAAATGGTCTCATGGTCCTATCGGAAAATTGGGAACATCAAGTGATCTGATGTTCACATCACATATGAATATAATGAAACTGCAGCTGACAATCTTTAATCTAATTTAAGAAGGGACAATGTACTAAGGATGTTTCCTCCACGCCATGATTGAATATAAATCTCTCAGATTACAGAGATTAATGTACAGTCATAGTATAAGTGTAATGGTAATAAAATTACAAATTATGAATCAACAATTTATTTCAATATTTATCAACAATATTTTATTCGATATGCAATTTTATATACATTAATAACATATTTTATCTTCCAATACATTATTGAGAAACAAGAGGTTATAATAAGGATTATATAATTCGGATGGAATATAATGGTAATGGAATATAAGTGGCATGTGCGTTTTATTGTTTGGGAATATGTTCTTCGGTCCAGTTTATAATCTTATGGTCCAAGCTGGTTACTTGCTCTATAACGTGGCTGAGCATCTGCTGGAAGGTAGTATTCTTCAGGGCGCTGAACTTCTCGTGAATTGTAGTCGCCTTTTCCTTGAACCAAGTTTTGACTGGCGCGATAGAGCTGGTAAGCCGCTTAACTGAATCGGTTTCCTCAATCGTCTGCTTTACGGTTGTCATCTTTTCCATGACACTCACTTTTTTTTTCCTTGACCTTGACTTTTCCTCACTCCCTATGGAAATAGGGAGTGAGCTAGGGAACAGTGATCACAAAGTAATCAGATTTAGCATAGAATGGAATAGACCTGTAGGAGAAAATTCTGTTAAAGTGCCAGATTTTCGAAAAGCTGATTTTAATAGCCTAAGAAATTTTTTGGGTCAAATAGATTGGAAAGTCTTGGGTATGGGGTGTGGGCCGGTCTTAGAGCGAGACATGAACCCAGCGATAGGTGACGTAAAAGGGGATTTCGATGTGGATTTAATATATAACTTATTTAAGAATATTCTAAACAAAGCACAGGAACGTAGTATACCATACAAATTGAATAGATCGAATACTAATGACCCAAAGTGGATAACAAATAATTTAAAGAACCTTATAGGTAAAAAGAGAGCTTGGTACAAAAGGATTAAGAATGGGGAAGTCAGGTTAGAACAGGAATTCATACGACTGCTTAGAAATGTTAAAAAAAAGATTAGGAAAGCAAAAAGAAACTATGAAGTTCGCATAGCAGAACAAGCAAAGCCAAATCCTAAAGGGTTTTTTCAGTTATATCGAACTAAGACTAGGGAAAGGATAGGTCCATTAAAATCTGAGACAGGTCAAATAACGGATAACGAGAAGGAAATGAGTAGTATTTTTAACAAATATTTTATATCTGTATTTACTAAAGAAGAACTTAACAATATGCCTTCAGCCGAACAAGTCTATGTGGGTGGGGATGAGGACAGGTTGACTAGTTTAGCAGTTACCAGGGAGGATGTAATTAAACAATTAGGAAAACAAAAACCAAACATATCCCCAGGGCCGGATGAAGTGTTTGCCAGGGTGCTGAAAGAATGCAAAGAGGAGCTTTCCGAGCCACTGTCTACCATATTTATAAATCAATAGAGTCAGGCAGAGTGCCAGAGTCATGGAAGGTAGCTAATGTGGTACCAATTTTTAAGAAAGGAGATAGATCACTTGCGTCAAACTATCGGCCAATTAGCCTAACGTCTATTGTGGGAAAGTTACTTGAATCAATAATTGCAAATACAATTCGTCTCCATCTTGAAAAACATAAATTAATATATGAGTCGCAACATATTTAGGACTTTTAACGCATTTGACGTATTAGGACTTTTAACGCATTTGACGTATTAGAGGACGAGTGCTGTGTTGAACCTGTTCAACAAGGTGGCAAAGACAAAGTAACGAGGAGCATTGAAGCGCAGGTCCCTCAAACTGCTCGAAAGGAAAAGGGAGAATCGAAGCGAATTTTGGTTGTGGGAGATTCCCAGGTGAGGTATTTAGACAGAACGTTTTTTGCCAGAGACACGGGGAACAGATTAAGGGTTTGCTATCCGGGAGCTGGAATTGGTGATATTGTTGGAAACATGAATGATATTATGACGGGAAATGGAAACAAACCCATTATTTGTATTAGTGCAGGGGGTAATGATGTTGGACGAGTTAGGAGTGAGGAACTAATACAGAGATTTAGGACAGCCATTGAATTAGTTAGGAGCAAGGGAGGAATCCCGATCATATGTGGCATTCTTCCAAGAAAGGGAGTGGGAAACGAATGGATGTCAAGGGCACTTGGTGTCAATTGCCGGCTGGAAAGATATTGCAAATCAAATGCAATATCTTTCATATACAACTGGGAACACTTCTATGGAAGAAATGAAATGTATGCTCGTGATGGGGTGCATCTATCGAGAGCTGGGGTTGTTGCTGTTGCGAACTCGTTGGAAGAAGTGGTTAGAGGTGTTTGTTTGGGTTTAAACTGTTAGTAGATAGAGGTATGGGAATTGATTTGGAGGAAGGAGATAATAAAAGTATGTGTTTGTGGGAGAAAGGAATTGGCAAAATGATCAGGGAAAGAGAAGGGCCTCAAAATAACAATTCACTTAGGGTATATTACACTAACAGTAGAAGTCTAAGAAATAAAATTAACGAATTAAATGCTCTTGTCTGCACAGAAAAAATAGATATTATTGCACTTACCGAAACGTGGATGAATGTAGAAAATAGAGAACTGTTAGCTGAATATCAAATAAATGGATTTAAACTATTTCACACAGATAGATATATTAGAGGAGGAGGGGGAGTAGCCATATATGTTAGGGACAATTTGAAATGTAATCTCAAAGAGGGAATCAAAACTGAGCCACACAGAGAAACTATTTGGATAGAATTATACGAAAAAGCAAATAATATTATAATAGGAGTTATATATAGGCCACCAAATTTAGACAGAATGGAAGCAAAGCATCTATGGGATGAAATATCTAGGGCATCTAGATCTAACAGTATTTACGTCATGGGTGACTTTAATTTTAGTGGAATAAACTGGTTGAACAAAACAGGGAATAGTGAAGCAGAAGATTTTCTAGAATTAATTGACGATTGCTTTCTTACGCAGCACATTAAGGAACCAACACGGGAAAATAATATTTTAGATTTAGTGTTAACTAACAGGGAAACACAAATTAATGACATCGAAATAGGGAGTGAGCTAGGGAACAGTGATCACAAAGAAATCAGATTTAGCATAGAATGGAATAGACCTGTAGGAGAAAATTCTGTTAAAGTGCCAGATTTTCGAATAGCTGATTTTAATAGCCTAAGAAATTTTTTGGGTCAAATTGATTGGAAAGTCTTGGGTATGGGGTGGGGGCCGGTCTTGGAGCGAGACATGTACCCAGCGATAGGTGACGTAAATGGGGATTTCGATGTGGATTCAATATATAACTTATTTAAGAATATTCTAAACAAAGCACAGGAACGTGGTATACCATACAAATTGAATAGATCGAATACTAATGACCCAAAGTGGATAACAAAGAATTTGAAGAACCTTATAGGTAAAAAGAGAGCTTGGTACAAAAGGATTAAAAATGGGGAGGTCACTTTAGAACAGCAATTCGTACAACTGGTTAGAAATGTTAAAAAAGAGACAAGGAAAGCAAAAAGAAACTATGAAGTTCGCATAGCAGGGCAAGCAAAGACAAATCCTAAAGGGTTTTTTCAGTTATATCGTACTAAGACTAGTGAAAGGATAGGTCCATTAAAAACTGAGATAGGTCAAATAACAGATAGTGATGAAGAGATGAGTAGTATTTTTAATAAATATTTTGTATCTGTATTTACTAAAGAGAAACTTAACATTATGCCTTCAGCCGAACAAGTCTATGTGGGTGGGGACGAGGACAGGTTGACGAGTTTAACAGTTAGCAGGGAGGATGTTCTTAAACAAATAGTAAAACTCAAACCAAACAAATCCCCAGGGCCGGATGAAGTGTTTGCCAGGGTGCTTAAAGAATACAAAGAGGAGCTTTGTGACCCACTGTCAACCATATTTAATAAATCAATAGAGTCAGGCAGAGTGCCAGAGTTTTGGAAAGTTGCTAATGTGATACCAGTTTTTAAGAAAGGAGATAGATCACTTGCGTCTAACTATCGACCAATTAGCCTAACGTCTATTGTGGGAAAGTTACTCAAACCTATAATAGCAAATAAAATTCATCTTCATCTTGAAAAACATAAATTAATAATTGAGTCGCAACATGGTTTTATAAATGGCCGTTCATGTTTAACAAATTTGTTATCCTTTTATTCTAGCATTGTTGAGGCAGTTGATAGTGGTAAGGATTGTGATGTTGTGTACCTTGACTTTAGCAAAGCTTTTGATACAGTGCCACATGAAAGACTGATTAAAAAGATAGTCTCATGGT
Organism: Procambarus clarkii; assembly: GCF_040958095.1. Classification (NCBI taxonomy): domain Eukaryota; kingdom Metazoa; phylum Arthropoda; class Malacostraca; order Decapoda; family Cambaridae; genus Procambarus; species Procambarus clarkii. Next base: position 22,739,287 of record NC_091177.1, read on the forward strand.
ATTGGGGGGTGCGATATTAAGCTGGATTAGGGCATGGCTATACCAAAGGAAACAGAGAGTTAGCATAAATGGAGTCAAGTCAGAGTGGGAAAATGTTGTAAGTGGGGTGCCTCTGGGCTCTGTCCTGGGACCTCTGTTGTTTATAATATATATATAAATGATTTAGATTCAGGTTTGAGTAGCAACATTTGCAAATTTGCCGATGATACGAAAATCGGTAGGGAAATTAATTCGGAGGAGGACTCACTATCACTTCAAGTTGATCTAGATAGGGTTTTGAAATGGTCGAAGGATTGGCAGATGCAGTTTAATGCTGATAAATGTAAAGTTCTGAGGTTAGGTAATGATGATAGGGTTACAAGATACGAGCTAGATGGTGTTGAGATTGCGAAGTCAAATTGCGAAAGGGATCTGGGAGTTATGATTAGTAAGAATTTAAAACAAAAGGATCAATGCATAAATGATCGTAATAAAGCAAATCGGACACTTGGATTTATTAATCGCAGCGTTAGTAACAAGACACCTGGTGTGGTTCTCAATCTATATCTTGCTCTAGTTAGGCCCCATTTAGATTATGCAGTTCAGTTTTGGTCGCCATATTATAGAATCGATATAAATTCACTTGAACGTGTCCAGCGTAGGATGACTAAGTTAATTCCCCAAATTAGAAACCTTTCATATGAAGAAAGATTAACAAAGCTTAAGTTGCATTCACTGGAAAGGCGAAGAGTTAGGGGTGACATGTTAGAGGTTTACAAGTGGGTGAATGGACATAACAAAGGGAATATTAATAGGGTATTAAAAGTATCAACACAAGACAGAACACGAAACAATGGGTATAAATTGGATAAGTTTAGATTTAGGAAAGACTTGGGTAAATACTGGTTCAGTAACAGGGTTGTTGATTTGTGGAACCAATTGCCGCGTAACATTGTGGAGGTGGGGTCCCTCGATTGTTTCAAGCGCGGGTTGGACAAGTATATGAGTGGGATTGGGTGGTTATAAATAGGAGCTGCTTCGTATGGGCCAATAGGCCTTCTGCAGTTGCCTTTGTTCTTATGTTCTTATTTTTATAAATATTCATAATAAAACAAATAGGACACTGAAATTTTTTATCGAAGATTCACAATTCACTTAGGGTATATTACACTAACAGTAGAAGTCTAAGAAATAAAATTAACGAATTAAATGCTCTTGTCTGCACAGAAAAAATAGATATTATTGCACTTACCGAAACGTGGATGAATGTAGAAAATAGAGAACTATTAGCTGAATATCAAATATATGGATTTAAACTATTTCACACAGATAGATATATTAGACGAGGAGGTGGAGTAGCCATATATGTTAGGGACAATTTGAAATGTAGTCTCAAAGAGGGAATCAAAACAGAGCCACACACAGAAACTATTTGGATTGAATTAAACGAAAAAGCTAATAATATTATAATAGGAGTAATATATAGGCCACCAAATTTAGACAGAATGGAAGCAAAGCATCTATGGGATGAAATATCTAGAGCATCTAGATCTAACAGTATTTATGTCATGGGTGACTTTAATTTTAGCGGAATAAACTGGTTGAACAAAACAGGGAATAGTGAAGCAGAAGATTTTCTAGAATTAATTGACGATTGCTTTCTTACGCAACACATTAAGGAACCAACACGGGAAAATAATATTTTAGATTTAATGTTAACTAACAGGGAAACGCAAATTAATGACATCGAAATAGGGAGTGAGCTAGGGAGCAGTGATCACAAAGAAATCAGATTTAGCATAGAATGGAATAGACCAGTAGGAGAAAATTCTGTTAAAGTGCCAGATTTTCGAAAAGCTGATTTTAATAGCCTAAGAAATTTTTTGGGTCAAATTGATTGGAAAGGCTTGGGTATGGGGTGTGGGCCGGTCTTGGAGCGAGACATGAACCCAGCGATAGGTGACTTAAATGGGGATTTCGATGTGGATTCAATATATAACTTATTTAAGAATATTCTAAACAAAGCACAGGAACGTAGTATACCATACAAATTGAATAGATCGTATACTAATGACCCAAAGTGGATAACAAAGAATTGGAAGAACCTTATAGGTAAAAAGAGAGCTTGGTACAAAAGGATTAGAAATGGGGAGGTCACTTTAGAACAGGAATTCGTACAACTGGTTAGAAATGTTAAAAAAGAGATAAGGAAAGCAAAAAGAAACTATGAAGTTCGCATAGCAGGGCAAGCAAAGACAAATCCTAAAGGGTTTTTTCAGTTATATCGTACTAAGACTAGGGAAAGGATAGGTCCATTAAAAACTGAGACAGGTCAAATAACAGATAGTGATGAAGAGATGAGTAGTATTTTTAATAAATATTTTGTATCTGTATTTACTAAAGAGGAACTTAACAATATGCCTTCAGCCGAACAAGTCTATGTGGGTGGGGACGAGGACAGGTTGACGAGTTTAGCAGTTACCAGGGAGGATGTTCTTAAACAAATAGTAAAACTCAAACCAAACAAATCCCCAGGGCCGGATGAAGTGTTTGCTAGGGTGCTTAAAGAATGCAAAGAGGAGCTTTGTGACCCACTGTCAACCATATTTAATAAATCAATAGAGTCAGGCAGAGTGCCAGAGTTTTGGAAAGTTGCTAATGTGATACCAGTTTTTAAGAAAGGAGATAGATCACTTGCGTCTAACTATCGACCAATTAGCCTAACGTCTATTGTGGGAAAGTTACTCGAATCTATAATAGCAAATAAAATTCGTCTTCATCTTGAAAAACATAAATTAATAATTGAGTCGCAACATGGTTTTGTAAATGGCCGTTCATGTTTAACAAATTTGTTATCTTTTTATTCTAGCATTGTTGAGGCAGTTGATAGTGGTAAGGATTGCGATGTTGTATACCTTGACTTTAGCAAAGCTTTTGATACAGTGCCACATGAAAGACTGATTAAAAAAATAGAGTCTCATGGTATTGGGGGTGCTATATTAAGCTGGATTAGGGCATGGCTATACCAAAGGAAACAGAGAGTTAGTATAAATGGAATCAAGTCAGAGTGGGAAAATGTTGTAAGTGGAGTGCCTCAAGGCTCTGTCCTGGGACCTCTGTTGTTTATAATATATATAAATGATTTAGATTCAGGTTTGAGTAGCAACATTTGCAAATTTGCCGATGATACGAAAATCGGTAGGGAAATTAATTCGGAGGAGGACTCACTATCACTTCAAGTTGATCTAGATAGGGTTTTGAAATGGTCAAAGGATTGGCAGATGCAGTTTAATGCTGATAAATGTAAAGTTCTGAGGTTAGGTAATGATGATAGAGTTACAAGATACGAGCTAGATGGTGTTGTGATTGCGAAGTCGGATTGCGAAAGGGATCTGGGAGTTATGATTAGTAAGAATTTAAAACAAAAGGATCAATGCATAAATGTTCGTAATAAGGCAAATCGGACACTTGGATTTATTAATCGCAGCGTTAGTAACAAGACACCTGGTGTGGTTCTCAAGTTATATCTTGCTCTAGTTAGGCCCCATTTAGATTATGCAGTTCAGTTTTGGTCGCCATATTATAGAATGGATATAAATTCACTTGAACGTGTCCAGCGTAGGATGACTAAGTTAATTCCCCAAATTAGAAATCTTTCATATGAAGAAAGATTAACAAAGCTTAAGTTGCATTCACTGGAAAGGCGAAGAGTTAGGGGTGACATGATAGAGGTTTACAAGTGGATGAATGGACATAACCGGGGGGATATTAATAGGGTATTAAAAGTATCAACACAGGACAGAACACGAAACAATGGATATAAATTGGATAAGTTTAGATTTAGGAAAGACTTGGGTAAATACTGGTTCAGTAACAGGGTTGTTGATTTGTGGAACCAATTGCCGCGTAACATTGTGGAGGTGGGGTCCCTCGATTGTTTCAAGCACGGGTTGGACAAGTATATGAGTGGGATTGGGTGGTTATAGAATAGGAGCTGCCTCGTATGGGCCAATAGGCCTTCTGCAGTTACCTTTGTTCTTATGTTCTTATGTTCTTAAGAGTAAATATCAAGAGGCTATATCTTGCTCTGGTTAGGCCCCATATAGCTTACACTGCTAAGTTTTGGTCGTGGTATTATAGAATGGATATAAATTTATTATAATGCGTCCAGATTAAGATGATAAAGTTAATCTCCTTAATTTGAAACCTGTAATATGATGAAATATTTACAAACGGTAAATTACATTCTATAGAGAGGCGAAGAATTAGATGTGTACAAGTGGATGAATAGAAATAACACAGGGGGGATATTAATAGGAATTAAAAGTAACAACACAAGACAGAACACGAAACAATGGATTATAAATTGGATTAGTTTAGATTTAGAAGCTAATAATATTATAATAGGAGTAATATATAGGCCACCAAATTTAGACAGAATGGAAGCAAAGCATCTATGGGATGAAATATCTAGAGCATCTAGATCTAACAGTATTTATGTCATGGGTGACTTTAATTTTAGCGGAATAAACTGGTTGAACAAAACAGGGAATAGTGAAGCAGAAGATTTTCTAGAATTAATTGACGATTGCTTTCTTACGCAACACATTAAGGAACCAACACGGGAAAATAATATTTTAGATTTAGTGTTAACTAACAGGGAAACGCAAATTAATGACATCGAAATAGGGAGTGAGCTAGGGAGCAGTGATCACAAAGAAATCAGATTTAGCATAGAATGGAATAGACCAGTAGGAGAAAATTCTGTTAAAGTGCCAGATTTTCGAAAAGCTGATTTTAATAGCCTAAGAAATTTTTTGGGTCAAATTGATTGGAAAGGCTTGGGTATGGGGTGTGGGCCGGTCTTGGAGCGAGACATGAACCCAGCGATAGGTGACTTAAATGGGGATTTCGATGTGGATTCAATATATAACTTATTTAAGAATATTCTAAACAAAGCACAGGAACGTAGTATACCATACAAATTGAATAGATCGTATACTAATGACCCAAAGTGGATAACAAAGAATTTGAAGAACCTTATAGGTAAAAAGAGAGCTTGGTACAAAAGGATTAAAAATGGGGAGGTCACTTTAGAACAGGAATTCGTACAACTGGTTAGAAATGTTAAAAAAGAGATAAGGAAAGCAAAAAGAAACTATGAAGTTCGCATAGCAGGGCAAGCAAAGACAAATCCTAAAGGGTTTTTTCAGTTATATCGTACTAAGACTAGGGAAAGGATAGGTCCATTAAAAACTGAGACAGGTCAAATAACAGATAGTGATGAAGAGATGAGTAGTATTTTTAATAAATATTTTGTATCTGTATTTACTAAAGAGGAACTTAACAATATGCCTTCAGCCGAACAAGTCTATGTGGGTGGGGACGAGGACAGGTTGACGAGTTTAGCAGTTACCAGAGAGGATGTTCTTAAACAAATAGTGAAACTCAAACCAAACAAATCCCCAGGGCCGGATGAAGTGTTTGCTAGGGTGCTTAAAGAATGCAAAGAGGAGCTTTGTGACCCACTGTCAACCATATTTAATAAATCAATAGAGTCAGGCAGAGTGCCAGAGTTTTGGAAAGTTGCTAATGTGATACCAGTTTTTAAGAAAGGAGATAGATCACTTGCGTCTAACTATCGACCAATTAGCCTAACGTCTATTGTGGGAAAGTTACTCGAATCTATAATAGCAAATAAAATTCGTCTTCATCTTGAAAAACATAAATTAATAATTGAGTCGCAACATGGTTTTATAAATGGCCGTTCATGTTTAACAAATTTGTTATCTTTTTATTCTAGCATTGTTGAGGCAGTTGATAGTGGTAAGGATTGCGATGTTGTATACCTTGACTTTAGCAAAGCTTTTGATACAGTGCCACATGAAAGACTGATTAAAAAAATAGAGTCGCATGGTATTGGGGGTGCTATAAGAACATAAGAACATAAGAACAAAGGTAACTGCAGAAGGCCTATTGGCCCATACGAGGCAGCTCCTATTCTATAACCACCCAATCCCACTCATATACTTGTCCAACCCGTGCTTGAAACAATCGAGGGACCCCACCTCCACAATGTTACGCGGCAATTGGTTCCACAAATCAACAACCCTGTTACTGAACCAGTATTTACCCAAGTCTTTCCTAAATCTAAACTTATCCAATTTATACCCATTGTTTCGTGTTCTGTCCTGTGTTGATACTTTTAATACCCTATTAATATCCCCCCGGTTATGTCCATTCATCCACTTGTAAACCTCTATCATGTCACCCCTAACTCTTCGCCTTTCCAGTGAATGCAACTTAAGCTTTGTTAATCTTTCTTCATATGAAAGATTTCTAATTTGGGGAATTAACTTAGTCATCCTACGCTGGACACGTTCAAGTGAATTTATATCCATTCTATAATATGGCGACCAAAACTGAACTGCATAATCTAAATGGGGCCTAACTAGAGCAAGATATAGCTTGAGAACCACACCAGGTGTCTTGTTACTAACGCTGCGATTAATAAATCCAAGTGTCCGATTTGCCTTATTACGAACATTTATGCATTGATCTTTTTGTTTTAAATTCTTACTAATCATAACTCCCAGATCCCTTTCGCAATCCGACTTCGCAATCACAACACCATCTAGCTCGTATCTTGTAACTCTATCATCATTACCTAACCTCAGAACTTTACATTTATCAGCATTAAACTGCATCTGCCAATCCTTTGACCATTTCAAAACCCTATCTAGATCAACTTGAAGTGATAGTGAGTCCTCCTCCGAATTAATTTCCCTACCGATTTTCGTATCATCGGCAAATTTGCAAATGTTGCTACTCAAACCTGAATCTAAATCATTTATGTATATTATAAACAACAGAGGTCCCAGGACAGAGCCTTGAGGCACTCCACTTACAACATTTTCCCACTCTGACTTGATTCCATTTATACTAACTCTCTGTTTCCTTTGGTATAGCCATGCCCTAATCCAGCTTAATATAGCACCCCCAATACCATGAGACTCTATCTTTTTAATCAGTCTTTCATGTGGCACTGTATCAAAAGCTTTGCTAAAGTCAAGGTATACAACATCGCAATCCTTACCACTATCAACTGCCTCAACAATGCTAGAATAAAAAGATAACAAATTTGTTAAACATGAACGGCCATTTATAAAACCATGTTGCGACTCAATTATTAAATTATGTTTTTCAAGATGAAGACGAATTTTATTTGCTATTATAGATTCGAGTAACTTTCCCACAATAGACGTTAGGCTAATTGGTCGATAGTTAGACGCAAGTGATCTATCTCCTTTCTTAAAAACTGGTATCACATTAGCAACTTTCCAAAACTCTGGCACTCTGCCTGACTCTATTGATTTATTAAATATGGTTGACAGTGGGTCACAAAGCTCCTCTTTGCATTCTTTAAGCACCCTGGCAAACACTTCATCCGGCCCTGGGGATTTGTTTGGTTTGAGTTTTACTATTTGTTTAAGAACATCCTCCCTGGTAACTGTTAAACTCGTCAACCTGTCCTCGTCCCCACCCACATAGACTTGTTCGGCTGAAGGCATATTGTTAAGTTCCTCTTTAGTAAATACAGATACAAAATATTTATTAAAAATACTACTCATCTCTTCATCACTATCTGTTATTTGACCTGTCTCAGTTTTTAATGGACCTATCCTTTCCCTAGTCTTAGTACGATATAACTGAAAAAACCCTTTAGGATTTGTCTTTGCTTGCCCTGCTATGCGAACTTCATAGTTTCTTTTTGCTTTCCTTATCTCTTTTTTAACATTTCTAACCAGTTGTACGAATTCCTGTTCTAAAGTGACCTCCCCATTTTTAATCCTTTTGTACCAAGCTCTCTTTTTACCTATAAGGTTCTTCAAATTCTTTGTTATCCACTTTGGGTCATTAGTATTCGATCTATTCAATTTGTATGGTATACTACGTTCCTGTGCTTTGTTTAGAATATTCTTAAATAAGTTATATATTGAATCCACATCGAAATCCCCATTTAAGTCACCTATCGCTGGGTTCATGTCTCGCTCCAAGACCGGCCCACACCCCATACCCAAGACTTTCCAATCAATTTGACCCAAAAAATTTCTTAGGCTATTAAAATCAGCTTTACGAAAATCTGGCACTTTAACAGAATTTTCTCCTACTGGTCTATTCCATTCTATGCTAAATCTGATTTCTTTGTGATCACTGCTCCCTAGCTCACTCCCTATTTCGATGTCATTAATTTGCGTTTCCCTGTTAGTTAACACTAAATCTAAAATATTATTTTCCCGTGTTGGTTCCTTAATGTGTTGCGTAAGAAAGCAATCGTCAATTAATTCTAGAAAATCTTCTGCTTCACTATTCCCTGTTTTGTTCAACCAGTTTATTCCGCTAAAATTAAAGTCACCCATGACATAAATACTGTTAGATCTAGATGCTCTAGATATTTCATCCCATAGATGCTTTGCTTCCATTCTGTCTAAATTTGGTGGCCTATATATTACTCCTATTATAATATTATTAGCTTTTTCGTTTAATTCAATCCAAATAGTTTCTGTGTGTGGCTCTGTTTTGATTCCCTCTTTGAGACTACATTTCAAATTGTCCCTAACATATATGGCTACTCCACCTCCTCGTCTAATATATCTGTCTGTGTGAAATAGTTTAAATCCATATATTTGATATTCAGCTAATAGTTCTCTATTTTCTACATTCATCCACGTTTCGGTAAGTGCAATAATATCTATTTTTTCTGTGCAGACAAGAGCATTTAATTCGTTAATTTTATTTCTTAGACTTCTACTGTTAGTGTAATATACCCTAAGTGAATTGTTATTTTGCGGACCTTCTCTTTCCCTGGTCGTTTTGCCAATTCCTTTCTCCCACAAACACATACTTTTATTACCTCCTTCCTCCAAATCAATTCCCATACCTCTATCTACTAACAGTTTAAACCCAAACAAACACCTCTAACCACTTCTTCTAACGAGTTCGCAACAGCAACAACCCCAGCTCTCGATAGATGCACCCCATCACGAGCATACATTTCATTTCTTCCATAGAAGTGTTCCCAGTTGTCTATGAAAGATATTGCATTTGATTTGCAATATCTTTCCAGCCGGCAATTGACACCAAGTGCCCTCGATATCCATTCATTTCCCACTCCCTTTCTTGGAAGAATGCCACATATGATCGGGATTCCTCCCTTGCTCCTAACTAACTCTATGGCTGTTTTATACCTCTGAATCAGTTCCTCACTCCTAACTCGACCAACATCATTTCCTCCCACGCTAATGCAAATAATGGGATTGTTCCCATTACCAGCCATAATATCATTCATGTTGTTTATAATATCACCAATGCCAGCTCCGGGATAGCAAACCCTTAACCTGTTCCCCCTATCTCTAGCACAAAACATTCTATCCAAATACCTTATCTGGGAATCTCCCGCAACTAATGTTTGCTTAGGTACTTCCTTTACCCTCTGAGGGGCCTGCGCTTCCTTTCTCTTCGTTGCTTTCCCTTTTGCGCGATCCACAGTCTCTCCACAGCACTCGTCCTCCAAAACGTCAAATGAATTAGAGGTTGCTATTACGTTTGAAGGCGGCTTTATTAAGCTGGATTAGGGCATGGCTATACCAAAGGAAACAGAGAGTTAGTATAAATGGAATCAAGTCAGAGTGGGAAAATGTTGTAAGTGGAGTGCCTCAAGGCTCTGTCCTGGGACCTCTGTTGTTTATAATATATATAAATGATTTAGATTCAGGTTTGAGTAGCAACATTTGCAAATTTGCCGATGATACGAAAATCGGTAGGGAAATTAATTCGGAGGAGGACTGACTATCACTTCAAGTTGATCTAGATAGGGTTTTGAAATGGTCAAAGGATTGGCAGATGCAGTTTAATGCTGATAAATGTAAAGTTCTGAGGTTAGGTAATGATGATAGAGTTACAAGATACGAGCTAGATGGTGTTGTGATTGCGAAGTCGGATTGCGAAAGGGATCTGGGAGTTATGATTAGTAAGAATTTAAAACAAAAGGATCAATGCATAAATGTTCGTAATAAGGCAAATCGGACACTTGGATTTATTAATCGCAGCGTTAGTAACAAGACACCTGGTGTGGTTCTCAAGCTATATCTTGCTCTAGTTAGGCCCCATTTAGATTATGCAGTTCAGTTTTGGTCGCCATATTATAGAATGGATATAAATTCACTTGAACGTGTCCAGCGTAGGATGACTAAGTTAATTCCCCAAATTAGAAATCTTTCATATGAAGAAAGATTAACAAAGCTTAAGTTGCATTCACTGGAAAGGCGAAGAGTTAGGGGCGACATGATAGAGGTTTACAAGTGGGTGAATGGACATAACAAGGGGGATATTAATAGGGTATTAAAAGTATCAACACAGGACAGAACACGAAACAATGGGTATAAATTGGATAAGTTTAGATTTAGGAAAGACTTGGGTAAATACTGGTTCAGTAACAGGGTTGTAGATTTGTGGAACCAATTGCCGCGTAACGTGGTGGAGGTGGGGTCCCTCGATTGTTTCAAGCGCGGGTTGGACAAGTATATGAGTGGGATTGGGTGGTTATAGAATAGGAGCTGCCTCGTATGGGCCAATAGGCCTTCTGCAGTTACCTTTGTTCTTATGTTCTTATGTTCTCTTAGACTGGAGACGGGTTTGCCCTCTCTACAAGAAAGAATATCACAAAGGACAGCTACAATTATCAGTAAGATAATTATTTCTTCTGATCCAATCCCAGTACGGCAGGCTTTGGTGGTTGGACTAGGCCAAAACAATGGAAACTCTTGGGTTGCAAGAGCAGGAAAAGTCCTAAACAGACTACATTTAAAAAACATGATTCTTGATAGAGAGGGTGATCATCCACACCCAAATTACACTCCTTCCGCGCCGTGGGAAGAGCCTACTTTCAAAATAGTAATAGAAAGTCTCCAAATGAAAAAGGCTGCCTATGATCCGACAATCCTAAGGCGCATAATAATAAGTATCAACACAGGACAGAACACGAAACAATGGGTATAAATTGGATAAGTTTAGATTTAGGAAAGACTTGGGTAAATACTGGTTCAGTAACAGGGTTGTTGATTTGTGGAACCAATTGCCGCGTAACATTGTGGAGGTGGGGTCCCTCGATTGTTTCAAGCACGGGTTGGACAAGTATATGAGTGGGATTGGGTGGTTATAGAATAGGAGCTGCCTCGTATGGGCCAATAGGCCCAGTATGAATTAATAAAGTATGAATTGGGAGGGGGAGGGCAAAATGAACATGGAAGAAGAATGGCCTCAAAATAACAATACACCAAGGTAATTTACACGAACAGTAGGAGTCTAAGAAACAAATTAAATGATTTAAATGCTTCTGTTTTCACAGAAGCAATATATGTTATTGCACTTATCGAAACACGGATGAATGTAGAAACCAGAGAACTATTAGCTGAATATCAAATAAAAAAATTTATACTGTTTGACACACGTTGATATATTAGACGAGGAGGGGGAGCAGTCATATATAAGAACATAGGAATGAAGGTAACTGCAGAAGGCCCTATTGGCCCATACGAGGTAGCTCATATTTATATCCATCCATATATATATTTCTAATTTACGATTGAAACAATCACGGGATCCTATTTTTAATATGTTATGCGGTAATTGGTTCTACAAATCAGGAACTCTGTTACCGAACCAGTATTTACCCAGGTCTTTCCTAAATCTAAACTAATCCAATTTATTCCCATTGTTTCGTGTTCTGTCTTGTGTTGTTACTTTTAATTCCTATTAATATCCCCCCTTTGTTATTTCTATTCATCCACTTGTACACCTCTAATTCGTCGCCTCTCTATAGAATGTAATTTACCGTTTGTCAATATTTCATCATATTACAGGTTTCAAATTAAGGAGATTAACTTTATCATCTTAATCTGGACGCATTATAGTAAATTTCTATCCATTCTATAATACCACGACCAAAACTTAAGAACATAAGAACAAAGGTAACTGCAGAAGGCCTATTGGCCCATACGAGGCAGCTCCTATTTATAACCACCCAATCCCACTCATATACTTGTCCAACCCGCGCTTGAAACAATCGAGGGACCCCACCTCCACCAAGTTACGCGGCAATTGGTTCCACAAATCTACAACCCTGTTACTGAACCAGTATTTACCCAAGTCTTTCCTAAATCTAAACTTATCCAATTTATACCCATTGTTTCGTGTTCTGTCCTGTGTTGATATTTTTAATACCCTATTAATATCCCCCTTGTTATGTCCATTCACCCACTTGTAAACCTCTATCATGTCGCCCCTAACTCTTCGCCTTTCCAGTGAATGCAACTTAAGCTTTGTTAATCTTTCTTCATATGAAAGATTTCTAATTTGGGGAATTAACTTAGTCATCCTACGCTGGACACGTTCAAGTGAATTTATATCCATTCTATAATATGGCGACCAAAACTGAACTGCATAATCTAAATGGGGCCTAACTAGAGCAAGATATAGCTTGAGAACCACACCAGGTGTCTTGTTACTAACGCTGCGATTAATAAATCCAAGTGTCCGATTTGCCTTATTACGAACATTTATGCATTGATCCTTTTGTTTTAAATTCTTACTAATCATAACTCCCAGATCCCTTTCGCAATCCGACTTCGCAATCACAACACCATCTAGCTCGTATCTTGTAATCATCATTACCTAACCTCAGAACTTTACATTTATCAGCATTAAACTGCATCTGCCAATCCTTTGACCATTTCAAAACCCTATCTAGATCAACTTGAAGTAATAGTGAGTCCTCCTCCGAATTAATTTCCCTACCGATTTTCGTATCATCGGCAAATTTGCAAATGTTGCTACTCAAACCTGAATCTAAATCATTTATATATATTATAAACAACAGAGGTCCCAGGACAGAGCCTTGAGGCACTCCACTTACAACATTTTCCCACTCTGACTTGATTCCATTTATACTAACTCTCTGTTTCCTTTGGTATAGCCATGCCCTAATCCAGCTTAATATAGCACCCCCAATACCATGAGACTCTATCTTTTTAATCAGTCTTTCATGTGGCACTGTATCAAAAGCTTTGCTAAAGTCAAGGTATACAACATCGCAATCCTTACCACTATCAACTGCCTCAACAATGCTAGAATAAAAAGATAACAAATTTGTTAAACATGAACGGCCATTTATAAAACCATGTTGCGACTCAATTATTAATTTATGTTTTTCAAGATGAAGACGAATTTTATTTGCTATTATAGATTCGAGTAACTTTCCCACAATAGACGTTAGGCTAATTGGTCGATAGTTAGACGCAAGTGATCTATCTCCTTTCTTAAAAACTGGTATCACATTAGCAACTTTCCAAAACTCTGGCACTCTGCCTGACTCTATTGATTTATTAAATATGGTTGACAGTGGGTCACAAAGCTCCTCTTTGCATTCTTTAAGCACCCTGGCAAACACTTCATCCGGCCCTGGGGATTTGTTTGGTTTGAGTTTTACTATTTGTTTAAGAACATCCTCCCTGGTAACTGCTAAACTCGTCAACCTGTCCTCGTCTCCACCCACATAGACTTGTTCGGCTGAAGGCATATTGTTAAGTTCCTCTTTAGTAAATACAGATACAAAATATTTATTAAAAATACTACTCATCTCTTCATCACTATCTGTTATTTGACCTGTCTCAGTGTTTAATGGACCTATCCTTTCCCTAGTCTTAGTACGATATAACTGAAAAAACCCTTTAGGATTTGTCTTTGCTTGCCCTGCTATGCGAACTTCATAGTTTCTTTTTGCTTTCCTTATCTCTTTTTTAACATTTCTAACCAGTTGTACGAATTCCTGTTCTAAAGTGACCTCCCCATTTTTAATCCTTTTGTACCAAGCTCTCTTTTTACCTATAAGGTTCTTCAAATTCTTTGTTATCCACTTTGGGTCATTAGTATTCGATCTATTCAATTTGTATGGTATACTACGTTCCTGTGCTTTGTTTAGAATATTCTTAAATAAGTTATATATTGAATCCACATCGAAATCCCCATTTAAGTCACCTATCGCTGGGTTCATGTCTCGCTCCAAGACCGGCCCACACCCCATACCCAAGACTTTCCAATCAATTTGACCCAAAAAATTTCTTAGGCTATTAAAATCAGCTTTTCGAAAATCTGGCACTTTAACAGAATTTTCTCCTACTGGTCTATTCCATTCTATGCTAAATCTGATTTCTTTGTGATCACTGCTCCCTAGCTCACTCCCTATTTCGATGTCATTAATTTGCGTTTCCCTGTTAGTTAACACTAAATCTAAAATATTATTTTCCCGTGTTGGTTCCTTAATGTGTTGCGTAAGAAAGCAATCGTCAATTAATTCTAGAAAATCTTCTGCTTCACTATTCCCTGTTTTGTTCAACCAGTTTATTCCGCTAAAATTAATTTTATTTGCTATTATGGATTCGAGTAACTTTCCCACAATAGACGTTAGGCTAATTGGTCGATAGATAGACGCAAGTGATCTATCTCCTTTCTTAAAAACTGGTATCACATTAGCAACTTTCCAAAACTCTGGCACTCTGCCTGACTCTATTGATTTATTAAATATGGTTGACAGTGGGTCACAAAGCTCCTCTTTGCATTCTTTAAGCACCCTGGCAAACACTTCATCCGGCCCTGGGGATTTGTTTGGTTTGAGTTTTACTATTTGTTTAAGAACATCCTCCCTGGTAACTGCTAAACTCGTCAACCTGTCCTCGTCCCCACCCACATAGACCTGTTCGGCTGAAGGCATATTGTTAAGTTCCTCTTTAGTAAATACAGATACAAAATATTTATTAAAAATACTACTCATCTCTTCATCACTATCTGTTATTTGACCTGTCTCAGTTTTTAATGGACCTATCCTTTCCCTAGTCTTAGTACGATATAACTGAAAAAACCCTTTAGGATTTGTCTTTGCTTGCCCTGCTATGCGAACTTCATAGTTTCTTTTTGCTTTCCTTATCTCTTTTTTAACATTTCTAACCAGTTGTACGAATTCCTGTTCTAAAGTGACCTCCCCATTTTTAATCCTTTTGTACCAAGCTCTCTTTTTACCAATAAGGTTCTTCAAATTCTTTGTTATCCACTTTGGGTCATTAGTATTCGACCTATTCAATTTGTATGGTATACTACGTTCCTGTGCTTTGTTTAGAATATTCTTAAATAAGTTATATATTGAATCCACATCGAAATCCCCATTTAAGTCACCTATCGCTGGGTTCATGTCTCGCTCCAAGACCGGCCCACACCCCATACCCAAGACTTTCCAATCAATTTGACCCAAAAAATTTCTTAGGCTATTAAAATCAGCTTTTCGAAAATCTGGCACTTTAACAGAATTTTCTCCTACTGGTCTATTCCATTCTATGCTAAATCTGATTTCTTTGTGATCACTGCTCCCTAGCTCACTCCCTATTTCGATGTCATTAATTTGCGTTTCCCTGTTAGTTAACACTAAATCTAAAATATTATTTTCCCGCGTTGGTTCCTTAATGTGTTGCGTAAGAAAGCAATCGTCAATTAATTCTAGAAAATCTTCTGCTTCACTATTCCCTGTTTTGTTCAACCAGTTTATTCCGCTAAAATTAAAGTCACCCATGACATAAATACTGTTAGATCTAGATGCTCTAGATATTTCATCCCATAGGTGCTTTGCTTCCATTCTGTCTAAATTTGGTGGCCTATATATTACTCCTATTATAATATTATTTGCTTTTTCGTTTAATTCTATCCAAATAGTTTCTGTGTGTGGCTCTGTTTTGATTCCCTCTTTGAGACTACATTTCAAATTGTCCCTAACATATATGGCTACTCCACCTCCTCGTCTAATATATCTATCTGAGTGAAATAGTTTAAATCCATATATTTGATATTCAGCTAATAGTTCTCTATTTTCTACATTCATCCACGTTTCGGTAAGTGCAATAATATCTGTTTTTTCTGTGCAGACAAGAGCATTTAATTCGTTAATTTTATTTCTTAGACTTCTACTGTTAGTGTAATATACCCTAAGTGAATTGTTATTTTGCGGACCTTCTCTTTCCCTGATCGTTTTGCCAATTCCTTTCTCCCACAAACACATACTTTTATTACCTCCTTCCTCCAAATCAATTCCCATACCTCTATCTACTAACAGTTTAAACCCAAACAAACACCTCTAACCACTTCTTCCAACGAGTTCGCAACAGCAACAACCCCAGCTCTCGATAGATGCACCCCATCACGAGCATACATTTCATTTTTTCCGTAGAAGTGTTCCCAGTTGTCTATGAAAGATATTGCATTTGATTTGCAATATCTTTCCAGCCGGCAATTGACACCAAGTGCCCTCGATATCCATTCATTTCCCACTCCCTTTCTTGGAAGAATGCCACATATGATCGGGATTCCTCCCTTGCTTCTAACTAATTCTATGGCTGTTTTATACCTCTGCATCAGTTCCTCACTCCTAACTCGACCAACATCATTTCCTCCCACGCTAATGCAAATAATGGGATTGTTCCCATTACCAGCCATAATATCATTCATGTTGTTTATAATATCACCAATGCCAGCTCCGGGATAGCAAACCCTTAACCTGTTCCCCCTATCTCTAGCACAAAACGCTCTATCCAAATACCTTATCTGGGAATCTCCCACAACTAATGTTTGCTTAGGTACTTCCTTTACTTTCTGAGGGGCCTGCGCTTCCTTGCTCTTCGTTGCTTTCCCTTTTGCGCGATCCGCAGTCTCACCACAGCACTCGTCCTCCAAAACGTCAAATGAATTAGAAGTTGCTATGGCGTTTGAAGGCGGCTTTATCAAAGTCTTCTTAAGGCCCCTGTCTTTCACAACTCTCCAAGACGAGGTCCCTTTACTACTGGTCTCCTCCTTCGTTACTTCTCGTTGTTCTTTCAGCTGACGCACCTCCTCCCGCAGAGAGTCCAACTCTGTCCTCAGGGCTCCCACTAGAGTCACCAGGTCCTTAACTACAACTTCCATATTGCTATAAAACTTAGCAGTGTAAGCTATATGGGGCCTTACCAGAGCAAGATATAGCCTCTTGATATTTACTCTTCGATAAATAAATTCCAGTGTCATATTTGTTTTATTATGAACATTTATAAAAATACTAGCAGTACCCGGCCATACGTTGCTGTGGGACAGCTACTTTCCCTGTAAACAAGTCCTCCCCAGCATTCCCCTTCCCCTCACCGATCTCCTGGGCCGTCTCAACCACTCAACCATTCCACCACTCCACCGTCCCCCTCGACCATTCCCCACTCCACCATCCCCTCTTACTTCCCACCATGCCCCACTCCCCTTGTAAGAACATAAGAACAAAGGCAACTACAGAAGGCCTATTGGCCCATACGAGGCAGCTCCTATTTATAACCACCCAATCCCACTCATATACATGTCCAACCCACGCTTGAAACAATCTAGGGACACCACCACCACGTCAAACGGCAACTGGTTCGACAAATCAACAACCCTGTTACTGAACCAGTATTTACCCAAGTCTTTCCTAAATCTAAACTCCTGCAATTTATACCCATTGTTTCGTGTTCTGTCTTGTGTTGATACTTTTATTACCCTATTAATATCCCCTTGGTATAAGAACATAAGAACAAAGGCAACTGCAGAAGGCCTATTGGCCCATACGAGGCAGCTCCTATTTATAACCACCCAATCCCACTCATATACATGTCCAACCCATGCTTGAAACAATCGAGGGACCCCACCTCCACAATGTTATGCGGCAATTGGTTCCACAAAACAACCCTGTTACTGAACCAGTATTTACCCAAGTCTTTCCTAAATCTAAACTTATCCAATTTATACCCATTGTTTCGTGTTCTGTCTTGTGTTGATACTTTTAATACCCTAATAATATCCCCTTTGTTATGTCCATTCACCCACCTGTAAACCTCTATCATGTCACCCCTAACTCTTCGCCTTTCCAGTGAATGCAACTTAAGCTTTGTTAATAAGAACATAAGAACAAAGGTAACTGCAGAAGGCCTATTGGCCCATACGAGGCAGCTCCTATTTATAACCACCCAATAAGAACAAAGGTAACTGCAGAAGGCCTATTGGCCCATATGAGGAAGCTCCTATCTATAACCACCCAATCCCACTCATATAAATTTAAATTTTGCCCTGAGGGGTGAGTTTATTGGGCAGCGCCACTCATCTTGTGAGTGAACATACCGCCATAGCAGAATGTACAACACTCCCCAATAGGAAGAAAACCCGCTGGGTTGTTCATCCTGTCACTTGTACCTAGACACAGCTGGGACTTGCTTAACTGTCTCAAGTGAACAGCTCCTCAAACAAGAAGATTAACATTTATCAACCCTTAAAAGCTTACGTTATTTTGCGGGTGCAAAATGGGAAAATCTTTTAAGAACAGTATCAATATTTGACAAATAGTGTTTTCCTAACTCAAACAATGTGGGGTTTATTATTCTACAGTTATTCCAAATGTCTCTCAGGTGTTCACATTCACGTAGATAGTGGTCAAGGCGGTGTCCATCACTCTCACCACAGATTCTGCAACTTCGCTGATCAACTGTTGTTTCCATTCCAAATCTCCATGGATATTTGTATCCAAGACGGATTCTCGCTATTACTGATTCTCTCCCTCGTCGTCCTCCTCTTCGGCCATAATGATTGGGATTGCCAGCTGCAACCATGTTGTACCATCGTACAGATTCACTGGTTTGTGCTTCTATCCTCCTTTCCTCAGTTACCTTGTCACGGTGATGTTGCCTGATAATACCTCTAATTTGTAGTTGAGTCTTGGGTATGAAGCATTCAATATGGTCTCCTTCAGCGCCTTCAGCAGCCAGCACATCTGCTCGTTCATTTCCACATATTCCAACATGGGAGGGGATCCACAGAAACTTGATGACTCTTCCCTGATTGGTAAGTACTCTCACAGCTCTCTTGATTTCAGCGACTATTGCAAGATTTTCTGCCTGATTTTTACTTAGGCTTTGCAGTGCTGCTTTTGAATCGGTGCAAATCACTGCACCATTAGTGTTCCGTTCAAGAAACCTTAACGCCATAACAATGGCAGTTAGCTCTGTTTGCGTTGAAGAGGCATAGTTCTCAATACGTGCTTTTTCTTCATTTCTGCGTTGGAAGGTATTATCCTTGATTACCGTGTATGCTGCGCCAGCCCTGCCATTGATAGGATTAGATGACCCGTCAGTGTAGATTTCATCTAGTTCATCTCCGGCTTCTTTATATATTTCCTCGAGATACTTGTGCCTCATTTCTTGTGGTATCATGTTGGATTTTTTCATTGCCATTTCATTGATGATGATCTTGCATGAGTCATCCTCCCAGGGAGGTAACCTCTCTACAGGCAGGAGCTCACGGGCTTGCTCAAGCAGGTGAAGCTCTTCAAGGTAGCAGACTGCTCTGTGATGCCATTTTTTGCTTCTCCTGTTTCCCCCTGAAAGTAGCACAGAGCTCAGTTTTTTCTTGGCAATATCATTGTAATGGCGATCTCTGGCTATCCTAATTGCAAGCTTAGCATTCAGCTCCTTAATTCTGCTTTTAACACTGGAAAGGGACAACTCCTCTCGTAGATTAGACGCTTTGGCAGTTCTTGGAACTCCAAGAATGATTGTCATGGCTTCATTTTGAATGCTTTCAAGCCTTTTCATATCGCTTTGGGAGTAGGTGCACAGTACTGGTGCGGCATAGTCTATGACGGAGCGCACATAGGCTGTGTACATCATTTTGAGCACGGCAATAGAGGCTCCATGTCCATTCCAGGTCATAGCTTTCAGTGCCCTGAGTCGACTTTTGCATGTTCCTATGAGTTGATTGAGCTCCTCTTTCTTTCCCTTGTTAGAGCCGACAGTGACGCCAAGGTATCGATAGTGGTCAACCCATTCAAGTGTTACACCATTAATTTGCAGTTCTTCATTTGCTCTCCGCTTGTGATGGGAGTATGCCTTCGTCTTGTTTGTGGAGAGAGTGAAACCGAGCTCAATACATTTCCTTCCGAGGAGTTCAATGGACTGTTCAATTTTTCCCAAGGTGGGAGCTTGTATTAGGACATCATCTGCATATCCCACTTGTTGTGTTCCTTCCGGAAAATCAATATTTGCAATGGCGTTCATAAGTACATTGAATAGTGTAGGGCTTAAGACTCCGCCTTGGGGGGTCCCGAGTTCCATATTCATTGTTCTGGAGACTGCGCCATTGAAGCAAACCTTGGCTTTCCTTCCTGTGAGGAAGGAAACCCATTTCATGAGTCTTCCCTTGACACCCATGCATGCAAGCTCGTCCAGGATCGCAATCCCTTGTGCTTTGTCGAAGGCTCCTCTGATGTCAACAAATACAGAGTACCTAGCCGTGTCATTAGCCAAGTAATTAACTATACAATTTGCTGTGCTCCGTCCTTTAACAAATCCATTGACCCCCTCCCCTAACCTGCCTATTTTGCCAGCTGCAACAGTCGGTTTAGGATGATCCTTTCAAGCATCTTGCAAGTGCATGACACGAGGCTGATAGGTCTGTAATTACCAGGGTCATTAGGCTTCGGTATGGGAATAATTATTGCGTGTTTCCATTGTGTGGGCAACACTCCACTTAGGAATGACTTGTTAAACAGGTGGAGTAGTGGATTCCCAGACACTCCACACAGTGCATTGAGTATGTCGTAGGTGACGCCATCTTCACCAGGTGCTGTACTTTTACCCTTTTTCATAGCGCCCCTTACTTCTTGGACTGTGATTGGTTCCCCATATTCGTCATCACTAGACAGTGCTCTTGTTATCCTAATTCTTCTGTCATCATGTCGCAGGAGCTGTTCCCTGCTGATTTCTGCAGGGAGGGAGGAGGAGGATGCTGCATCACTCCACTTGTGAATTAGTTCCTCAGCCTTACCCTGGGGGTCTTTGTGAGCCGCAGGCCGGGCTCTGCCCCCCTTAGCTATCTGAATTTTTGCCCACACTTGTCTTGCAGATGTTTCCCGTCCAATAGAGCTAGTGAACTCAAGCCATTGTCTTTCCCGCTCTTTAATCTTCTCTTCCCTGGCTACTTGACACACAGTTTTAAACAACTCTTGGTTACTTGTGTTGACGAGACCTCATCGTGGAGAGTAGTGAAAGACAGGGGTCTTAAGAAGACCTTGACAAGGCCGCCTACAGACGCCCTAAGGACGACAAATTCATTTGCCGTGTTGGAGGACGAGTGCTGTAGTGCGCCTGCAGCGAGGAATGGCGGAGCGCAGGCCCCTCAGGCTGCTCAGAAAGTTAGGGCGGTACCGAAGCGAATTTTGGTTGTGGGAGATTCCCAGGTGAGGTATTTAGACAGAACGTTTTGTGCCAGAGATAGTGGGAACAGATTAAGGGTTTGCTATCCGGGAGCTGGAATTGGTGATATTGTTGAAAACATGAATGATATTATGACGGGAAATGGGAACAAACCCATTATTTGTATTAGTGCAGGGGGTAATGATGTTGGGCGAGTTAGGAGTGAGGAACTAATACAGAGATTTAGGACAGCCATTGAATTAGTTAGGAGCAAGGGAGGAATCCCGATCATATGTGGCATTCTTCCAAGAAAGGGAGTGGGAAATGAATGGATGTCGAGGGCACTTGGTGTCAATTGCCGGCTGGAAAGATATTGCAAATCAAATGCAATATCTTTCATAGGCAACTGGGAACGCTTCTATGGAAGAAATGAAATGTATGCTCGTGATGGGGTGCATCTATCGAGGGCTGGAATTGTTGCTGTTGCGAACTCGTTGGAACCAGTGGTTAGAGGTGATTGTTTGGGTTTAAACTGTTAGTAGATAGTGGTATGGGAATTGATTTGGAGGAAGGAGGTAATAAAAGTATGTGTTTTTGGGAGAAAGGAATTGGCAAAATGATCAGGGAAAGAAAAGGGCCTCAAAATAACAATTCACTTAGGATATATTACACTAACAGTAGAAGTCTAAGAAATAAAATTAATGAATTAAATGCTCTTGTCTGCACAGAAAAAATAGATATTATTGCACTTACCGAAACGTGGATGAACGTAGAAAATAGAGAACTATTAGCTGAATATCAGATAATTGGATTTACACTATTTCACACAGATAGATATATTAGACGAGGAGGGGGAGTAGCCATATATGTTAGGGACAATTTGAAATGTATTTTCAAAGAGGGAATCAAAACTGAGCCACACACAGAAACTATTTGGATAGAATTAAACGAAAAAGCAAATAATATTATAATAGGAATTATATATAGGCCACCAAATTTAGACAGAATGGAAGCAAAGCATCTATGGAATGAAATATCTAGAGCATCTAGATCTAACAGTATTTATGTCATAGGTGACTTTAATTTTAGTGGAATAAACTGGGTGAACAAAACAGGGAATAGTGAAGCAGAAGATTTTCAAGAATTAATTGACGATTGCTTTCTTACGCAACACATTAAGGAACCAACGCGGGAAAATAATATTTTAGATTTAGTGTTAACTAACAGGGAAACACAAATTAATGACATCGAAATAGGGAGTGAGCTAGGGAACAGTGATCACAAAGTAATCAGATTTAGCATAGAATAGAATAGACCTGTAGGAGAAAATTCTGTTAAAGTGCCAGATTTTCGAAAAGCTGATTTTAATAGCCTAAGAATTTTTTTGGGTTAAATAGATTGGAAACTATTGGGTATGGGCCGGTCTTAGAGCGAGACATGAACCCAGCGATAGGTGACGTAAAAGGGGATTTCGATGTGGATTTAATATATAACTTATTTAAGAATATTCTAAACAAAGCACAGGAACGTAGTATACCATACAAATTGAATAGGTTGAATATTAATGACCCAAAGTGGATATCAAATAATTTAAAGAACCTTATAGGTAAAAAGAGAGCTTGGTACAAAAGGATTAAGAATGGGGAAGCAAGGTTAGAACAGGAATTCATACAACTGGTTAGAAATGTTAAAAAAGAGATTAGGAAAGCAAAAAGAAACTATGAAGTTCGCATAGCAGAGCAAGCAAAGTCAAATCCTAAAGGTTTTTTTCAGTTACATCGAACTAAGACGAGGGAAAGGATAGGTCCATTAAAATCTGAGACAGGTCAAATAACGGATAATGACAAGGAGATGAGTAGTATTTTTAACAAATATTTTATATCTGTATTTACTAAAGAAGAACTTAACAATATGCCTTCAGTCGAACAAGTCTATGTGGGTGGGGATGAGGACAGGTTGACTAGTTTAGCAGTTAGCAGGGAGGATGTAATTAAACAATTAGAAAAACTAAAACCAAACAAATCCCCAGGGCCGGATGAAGTGTTTGCCAGGGTGCTTAAAGAATGCAAAGAGGAGCTTTCCGAGCCACTGTCTACCATATTTAATAAATCAATAGAGTCAGGTAGAGTGCCAGAGTCATGGAAGGTAGCTAATGTGGTACCAATTTTTAAGAAAGGAGATAGATCACTTGCGTCAAACTATCGGCCAATTAGCCTAACGTCTATTGTGGGAAAGTTACTTGAATCAATAATTGCAAATACAATTCGTCTCCATCTTGAAAAACATAAATTAATAAATGAGTCGCAACATGGTTTTACAAATGGCCGTTCATGTTTAACAAATTTGCTAACTTTTTATTCCAGCATAGTTGAGGCAGTTGATAGTGGTAAGGATTGTGATGTTGTGTACCTTGACTTTAGCAAAGCTTTTGATACAGTGCCACATGAAAGACTAATTAAAAAAATAGAAGCTCATGGTATTGGGGGTGCTATATTAGCTTGGATTAGGACATGGCTATTCCAAAGGAAACAGAGAGTTAGTATAAATGGAGTTAAGTCAGAGTGGGATAATGTTGTTAGTGGAGTACCTCAGGGCTCTGTCCTGGGACCTCTGTTGTTTATAATATATATAAATGATTTAGATTCAGGTTTGAGAAGCAACATTTGCAAATTTGCCGATGATACGAAAATCGGTAGGGAAATTAATTCGGAGGACTCACTATCACTTCAAGTTGATCTAGATAGGGTTTTGAAATGGTCAAAGGATTGGCAAATGCAGTTTAATGCTGATAAATGTAAAGTTCTGAGGCTAGGTAATGATGGGATAGAGTTACAAGATACGAGCAAAATGGTGTTGAGATTGCGAAAGGGATCTGGGAGTTAATTCCCCAAATTAGAAATCTTTCATATGAAGAAAGATTAACAAAGCTTAAGTTGCATTCACTGGAAAGGCGAAGAGTTAGGGGTGACATGATAGAGGTTTACAAGTGGATGAATGGACATAACAGGGGGGATATTAATAGGGTATTAAAAATATCAACACAAGACAGAACACGAAACAATGGGTATAAATTGGATAAGTTTAGATTTAGGAAAGACTTGGGTAAATACTGGTTCAGTAACAGGGTTGTTGATTTGTGGAACCAATTGCCGCGTAACGTGGTGGAGGTGGTATCCCTCGATTGTTTCAAGCGCGGGTTGGACAAGTATATGAGTGGGATTGGGTGGTTATAGAATAGGAGCTGCCTCGTACGGGCCAATAGGCCTTCTGCAGGTACCTTTGTTCTTATGTTCTTTCAGTGGGATGTCTCCGGTACTCTCTACTCATGTCTCGCACATTTGCGTTAAGCATCTTTATGTAATCATTCTCATACCAGTTTATTTTCTTCCTCTGAGGGTTACTTCGCCCAGGCGTACGGCGCGGAACTCTTAGACAGCTCTCAATTTGGTGATTAAGGTCATCAACAAATGTGTCAATGTCTTCTGGGATTTGGTATTCCGTGAACCAGTCACTCATCCTGTTTATGAAGTGCTGCCTCATATCTGGTCCGAGTGATAACCTTTTTCTTTTATTTGTCTCTTTCCTCCTCTTGCTCATGTCGACGGTGGTAATCAGTGCCCAATGGTCACTACATAAACTGTGCACAATGTGTGTACTGGCATCTGTGTCCTGTGCATTCAACAGGAGAGCATAGTCTAATCTTCCTCCTCTGAGGTGAGTTGGCTGTTCATCACCCAGGACCCTAAGGTTTTCACTTCCCTTGGCAAAGAGTGACAGTTTCCGTCCATTAACATTGGGTTGATGACAGTTGGCACCAAAGTGTGGGTGTCTGGCATTCAGGTCACCGACCAGCAGGGTAGGTTCTTCATTAACAAACTCAGGCAGTGTGTCAAGGTCAAGTTTACTCTGGCACATATAGGTTGATTATATGTAGGGCATTATTGTTTAAGTAAAGGGTTACTCCCAGTGATTCAAACTCATCCCATTCATATACTTGTCAAAACCGCTCTTGAAACAGTCAAGGGACCCCACCTCCACCACGTTACGCGACAATTGGTTCCACAAATCAACAACCCTGTTACTGAACTAGTATTTACCCAAGCCTTTCCTAAATCTAAACTTATTCAATTTATACCCATTGTTTCGTGTTCTGTCTTGTGTTGATATTTTTAATGCCCTATTAATATCCCCCCTGTTATGTCCATTCATCCACTTGTAAACCTCAATCATGTCACCCCTAACTCTTCGCCTTTCCAGTGAATGCAACTTAAGCTTTGTTAATAAGAACATAAGAACAAAGGTAACTGCAGAAGGCCTATTGGCCCATACGAGGCAGCTCCTATTTATAACCACCCAATCCCACTCATATACATGTCCAACCCGTGCTTGAAACAATCGAGGGACCCCACCTCCACAATGTTATGTCCACTCAACTTGTAAATCTTTATCATGCAGGCGATGAGTCACAATAACGTGGCTGAAGTATGTTGACCAGACCACACACTAGAAATTGACGAGACGACGACGTTTCGGTCCGTCCTGGACCATTCTCAAGTCGATTGTGATGAGGACAGGTAGGGACAGGATTAAATAGGCAAGAGAGAGCTGAGGAGGAAAGTCAGGTGTAGGGGATAGCAGTAATGAGAACCGCAGCAGGCCTATTGGCCCATACGAGGCAGCTCCTATTATAACCACCGAAGGAGAAGTAATAGGAATAAGAAGAGGATAGCAAGGGAGCGTAGAAGACAAGGAACAGAAAAAGGGAGAAGAGAGAATGAAAGGGAAAGAGAAAGAAAGAAATGGAAGGGGGAAAGCTTATGTTAAGTCACGTTTGTTAGAAAGATTAGAGCATTTGAGTATATACTGTGAAAGGGAAGAGTCCACAGCAACAAAGCCAGGACTCAAGTTCATGTTGGGTACATTGTTAATAAGAGCTGATTCTACAAGACGGCGTCTCTGTAGAGTAGAGGCAGGAAAGATTATTTTGGAGGAAGACCAATCAATGGGATGATTAGAATCCCTCACATGGCAGAAGAGAGCATTGTTAGTGTCAGCAGACTTAACACTTCTCTTGTGTTCTTTAAGTCTGTCATTCAGTGTACGGCCAGTTTCGCCAAAGTATTGGAGAGGACAAGATGAACAGGAAATAGAGTAGACACCAGCAGCATTAGAAGCAGGAGGAGCAGTGTGAACTAGATTGCTACGAAGTGTGTTAGTTTGTCGAAAGGCGAGTTTAATGTCAAGAGGACGAAAGGTATTGGTAAAAGTTTTGAGTTCAGATATGAAGGGAAGGCATAGTACAGTGCTACTAGTGTTGGAAGCAGGTTTAGGATGAAAGAAATTTCGTTTAGCTTGAGAGTGGGCACAGTTGATGAAATGCAAAGGATAACCAAGGCGAGAGAATGATTTGTAGATAAAGGCAATTTCAGAATCAAGAAACTGAGGGTCGCTGATGCGTAGAGCGCGGAGGAAGAGAGAGACGAGGACACTTTTCTTAACAGAAGGAGGATGGTAGGAAAAGAAGTGAATGTACATGCCACTATGCATGGGTTTACGGTAGACAGAGAAAGAGAACCCAGACACAGAGCTGTGAACATGAACATCAAGAAAAGGAAGGAGGGAATTAGATTCCCACTCAACTTTGAAATGGATAGAAGGAGCCAGATTGTTAAGAGAGGCGAGGAAAGGCTGGATAAGATTAAGGTCATGAGGCCATAAAGCAAAAATGTCATCAACATAGCGAAGCCAGAGAGAGGGACGAGTATCAATAGAAGGAAGAAGAACAGTTTCGAAGTATTCCATGTAGAAATTAGCAAGAACAGGGGAGAGAGGGGAACCCATAGCGACACCGAAAGTTTGAGTGTAATATTTACCGTTGAAAGAGAAAGAGTTAGATTCAACACAGAGTCTAATGAGATCGAGGAAAACGTCAGTGGGAAGTGGGAGAGGAAGGAGACCCTCTGACGCCTTCTGTCTGAGGAAAGAGAGAACGTCATCAAGCGGAACATTAGTGAACAGAGAGTCGACATCAAGACTAAGCATTTTACAAGAGGGTTGCAGGCGCAGTCTTTCTATGAAGTCCTGAGAGTGACGAAGGTGGGCAGGGGAAAAAGTGCCAAGGTAAGGTGTCAGGGTTTTAGCGAGCCAGGAGGCAAGAGGATAGCTGACAGAGCCCCGTGAAGAAATGATAGGACGAAGAGGAACACCAGGTTTATGAGTCTTAGGAATACCATAGAAATAAGGAAGAGAAGGGCAGATGACACGGAAACGTTTAATGAGATCAAAGTCAGGAGGGCAATGACTAGAGAGCTGTCTTAGTTTGCGGTTAAAGGAAGTTTTGAGGCGATCCAAAGGGTTAGAAGTCAGAGGAGCATAAGTGTGAGAGTCAGAGAGCAAGACATCTGCTTTTCGGAGGTAGTCCTCACGGTCAAGGACAACCACCGAATTGCTTTTGTCTGAAGGAAGGATAAGAATAGAGTTGTTAGATTTCAGGGAGGCAAGGGCAAGCTGGAAGCGACGAGGAAGGTGGTTATTTTTAGAAAACAAGCTGTCAAGAACGGGGATAAGGGCCCCTCTAAAGGCAGACAGGTCCGAAAGAGTACTAGAGTTAGAATTGACAAACCTGTCAAAGGAACTAATGAGATCAATCCCACAGCGTGGGCCAGGGGAAGTAGCAAAGGACAGACCAAGACCGAGAAGTTCTTGCTGGTGCTTAGAAAGAGAGTAGGACGAAAGGTTGGTAACACAGTCAGAGAGAGAGTATTTGGCCCAAGGACTGTTGGAGATCAGGCGTTGAAGTTTGTTGTGTAGTGTGGAGGAGTGGTGGGAAGAGGAGACGTGAGCAGTGTCAAATGCAATTGGAAAAATGATATTGCATAGATCACTGGGAAGAGAAGAGGACAGAAAGCGTTGCTGTTGACGAACAGCAAGAAAAGCCTCGTCAACTTGCAAGGAGGTGGCATGAATAAGTTCTTGAAGAAGAAGGCGGGCATGTTCAGGGAAAGGAGATCCCGAAGTGTTGAACTGGAGAAAGTGAGATAAAGAATGAGGGAGAACTTGCTCAGCAAGACAGTCTTTAAGAAACCTGAGCTGGTTCTTTCGACGCTTGGCGGCAAGAAGGGAAGATTCAAAGGCGCGAAAAGGCCGTTTGAAGGAAGGTAGAGCATCAAAGAAATTAAACATCGTCGTCGTCGTCTCTTCAATTTCTAGTGTGTGGTCTGGTCAACAATCTTTATCATGTCAACCCTAACTCTTCGCCTTTCCACAAGAACATAAGAACAAAGGTAACTGCAGAAGGCCTATTGGCCCATACGAGCGTACATTTCACTTCTTCCATAGAAGTGTTCCCAGTTGTCTATGAAAGATATTGCATTTGATTTGCAATATCTTTCCAGCCGGCAATTGACACCAATTAAGTGCCCTCGACATCCATTCATTTCCCATTCCCTTTCTGAGAAGAATGCCACATATGATCCGGATTCCACCCTTGCTTCTAACTAATTCTATGGCTGTTTTATACCTCTGAATCAGTTCCTCACTCCTAACTCGACCAACATCATATCCTCCCGCGCAAATGCTAATAACGGGATTGTTCCCATTTCCAACCATAATATCATTCATGTTGTTTTTGATATCACCAATTCCAGCTCCGGGATAGCAAACTCTTAACCTGTTCTCACTATCTCTAGCACAAAACGTTCTATCCAAATACCTTATCTGGGAATCTCCCACAACTGAAGTTCGCTTAGGTATTTCCTTCACTCTCTGAGGGGCCTGCGCTTCGTTGCTTTCCCTTTTTCGTGTGATCCGCAGTCTCACCCCAGCGCTCGTCCTCCAATACGGCAAATGAATTAGAAGTTCTTAGGGAGTCTGTAGGCGGCTTTATCAAAGTCTTCTTAAGGCTCCTGTCCTTTACAACTTTCTAAGACGAGGTCTTTTTACTACTGGTCTCCTCCTTCGTTTCTTCTCGTTGTTGTTTCAGCTGTCGTACCTCCTCCCGTAGAGAGTCAAACTCTGTACTCAGGGCCCCAACTAGAGTCATCAGGTCCTTCACTACAACGTCCATATTGCTATGACAGTATAACAACACTCAGGAGCTCTGGCTAACACACCCTCTCACTCTCACTGTGTCTTTGTCCTCCCCACCATTCTCCATTCTGCCATCCCCTCGTCCGCACCATCCCAAACTCCCCTGTCTCTTGTCCTTCCCCACCGTTACCGTCAAGGGACGAGGGGACCCTTGTCCCCTCGTCCTCCCAACTATCTCTCACTTCTGTCCTCTCGTCTTCCCCATCATTCCCCACTCCCTCGTCCGATCGTTTCCCAAATGGTCTCATGGTCCCATCGGAAAATTGGGAACATCAAGTGATCTGATGTTCACATCACATATGAATATAATGAAACTGCAGCTGACAATCTTTAATCTAATTTAAGAAGGGACAATGTACTAAGGATGTTTCCTCCACGCCATGATTGAATATAAATCTCTCAGATTACAGAGATTAATGTACAGTCATAGTATAAGTGTAATGGTAATAAAATTACAAATTATGAATCAACAATTTATTTCAATATTTATCAACAATATTTTATTCGATATGCAATTTTATATACATTAATAACATATTTTATCTTCCAATACATTATTGAGAAACAAGAGGTTATAATAAGGATTATATAATTCGGATGGAATATAAGTGGCATGTGTGTTTTATTGTTTGGGAATATGTTCTTCGATCCAGTTTATAATCTTATGGTCCAAGCTGGTTACTTGCTCTATAACGTGGCTGAGCATCTGCTGGAAGGTAGTATTCTTCAGGGCGCTGAACTTCTCGTGAATTGTAGTCGCCTTTTCCTTGAACCAAGTTTTGACTGGTGCGAGAGCTGGTAAGCCGCTTAACTGCCTCGGTTTCCCCCATCGTCTGCTTTACGGTTGTCATCTTTTCCTTAATATTTTCGGCAACTTCTGACAGTGTCTTACCTGGCAGCTTATTGAACAAGTAGTCATAAGTTTCGTTGAAGAATTGTTTCATTTCATCAAGTGTAATAAATTTAGCAAGTGTTTCCGGTGAGATGTTGGTGTCGACGGCAACAGGGATCGCCTTTGTTACCGCCACAACCATCAGCGCCATTCCGACAAACGACAATTTGTGCATCTTGTCAAATAATTGTCCGTAATCTCTATATAAGAATTCAATTCTCTGATGTGTACTATGGACGATGACTGAAGAGTCTGATGATTGATTGATAAAGATTAAGCCACCCAAGAGGTGGCACGGGCATGACTAGCCCGTAAGTGGTACTTTTTTTTTTCTCAGTATTCTGAGGTTGCATTTAACCATCAAGCTGTTATCGCGGGGGAGGATACTGCTTCACAGTCTTTATGAGGGTGTCCAGCTGCTGGACACCTTTGTTGACCAGGAGAGTGGCTGTGTTGATGGCTTCAGGGTGGCCACTGCATGATTCAGGAACTCTTAAAGCTCTTCTAAGGTCATTGGTTGCTTCACATTCCAGAAGATAGTGAAGTAATGGCTTTTCTGTGACAGTTTGGCAGAAGATGCACTCTCTCTGTCGGGGTTCACCAATCTCCCAGTTGCATCTGTAACCTAGACGTAATCTATATAGCCTAACTGCTATTTCCCTGTGGATTCCTTTTGGGATATTTAACCTTTCTAATTTGGTTGCCTGAAGATACCATGTTGCAGATGGCGAATCTTCAGCTATTCTCTGGTGCAGGTAATCTTTGTTGAGATGTGAGAGTTTTTTGGTGATGATGTTTTTTATGTTCTCTAGGCTGGGTTGAATTGTTTTGTGTATCACTGGATGACGAGTTGCCAATTTAGCAATTTCATCAGCTTTTTCATTTAATGGGATTCCAATATGGGATGGGATCCAGTTTAAAGTTATGTTGAGCCCTTTGCCTTTAGCGACTGCTCCAAGATACAAAATGGTGGTAATTATTTCCACATTATCTTTCCACTGTTTTTGTCCTAGTATTTGAAGTGCAGTCTGTGTGTATGATTGCATTTTGAGTGTTTTGTGCAATCACATATGCGAATGCCTGTTGTATGGCAAACAGCTCAGTTTGGGTTGATGATACTAGTCCTCCCAGTCTCCAATAGGCCTGAACGCTGGTCGTGCAAAGAGCAGCGCCAGCACTCTCATTTTCTGTGTCCACTGATCCGTCTGTGAAGATGTGGGTGGCTCCTGCTACTGCTATGCTATACATTTGCTCTTCTATTATGCGCCTTAGGATTGTCGGATCATAGGCAGCCTTTTTCATTGGGAGACTTTCTATTACTATTTTGAAAGTAGGCTCTTCCCACGGCGCGGAAGGAGTGTAATTTGGGTGTGGATGATCACCCTCTCTATCAAGAATCATGTTTTTTAAATGTAGTCTGTTTAGGACTTGTCCTGCTCTTGCAACCCAAGAGTTTCCATTGTTTTGGCCTAGTCCAACCACCAAAGCCTGCCGTACTGGGATTGGGTCAGAAGAAATAATTCTCTTACTGATAATTGTAGCTGTGATATCCTTTGTGATATTCTTTCTTGTAGAGAGGGCAAACCCGTCTCCAGTCTAAGAGTTTCAAGCCTGGTCCACATGGGGGCTCCCAGTGCAGCTCTCATAGCATTGTTTTGGGCAACTTCAAGATTTTTCCACTGTTGGTGTGATAGATTTGTGAGTGCAGGTGCGGCATAATCGATCACTGATCTGACTGCCTGTACATAGTATGTGCGAAGGACTTGCAGATTGGCTCCTCCAGAAAGGGAGGTTAGCGACCTGAGGATTGCCGTCCGGGCCGCAGTTCGCTCTCTCAAGTATGTGACCTCAGCATTAAAATTCATGTGTGTGTCCAGGATGATTCCTAGATACTGATAGGTGTCGACCCATTCTATTGGTTGACCCTGTACTGTGAGTTGGATGTTGGGCTTCGCTATTTTTATGGGCATGGCTTTTGACTTTGAGGGGTTGAGTTTGATCCCAATCTGTTTTGCCTCTTTACAGATGCAGTCTAAGCATTTGGGTTCAAGGCGCGCCGCATCCCTTCCTTTTATGATGATGACAAAGTCGTCCGCGTAGTTTAGCAGCCTGCAGTGATGTGGGAGTTTCAACCTCATTATTCTTTCCATTAAACAGTTGAAGAGAAGAAGGCTAAGAATACCTCCTTGCGGTGTACCATTTTCATGTCTTTTGTACTCAGAGACTGCCATGAAGTTTTACTCTTGCTTCTCTGTTTATGAGACAGTTTTTGGTCCAGGAGAGCAGGTTGCCTCTGACCTCTTTGTCAATGAGGCAGCAGAGAATACCTGGGGCGCTAGCCAGTTCAAAGGCTTTTTCGAGGTCCAGGAATATCAGCATTCCTGGTCTGTCATTCAAGTGGGCTAACAGAGTTGTAATACATTCCACTGTGCCAACCCCTCTTCTATAGGCATACATATCATGGTGCAGTTTAGGCATTTTCCACTCCAGTCTGTTGAGTGCCATTCTGTCAGCCGTCTTGGCTGCACAGCTTTGGAGAGAGATGGGCCTGGGATTAGCTGGATCTTTGGGTTTTGGGATCGGCACTATGTCTGCTCTATTCCAAGCAGAAGGTCTAGTTTGAGAAGTCCAGGCTAAATTAATTAACCTTAGGTATGCAGCGTCTCCCTCTGGGCCGAGGTTTCTAATCATTTTATAGGTTATTTTGTCGGCTCCAGGGGATGTATCCTTGGAGTTTTTCTTAGCCCGATTGAGCTCATCCAGTGTGAAGGGGGCATTAGTGTCAGAGACTTCTTTACATGCTGTAAGGATTCTGTGCCACCTTTCTTCCTCTAGTCCGGTCTGTACTGCTAATACATCTGGTGGAAGTTGATTGCTGGCTGCTCTCTCTGCAAATCTGGTTGCCAGTACTTCGGCTTCCTGTTGAGGATCCTTGGGGTGTGGAGCTTTAGGTGTTTTATTCCCTTTGGCCCGGTGAATTTGCTGCCACATCTCTCCGAGAGAGGTGTGTTCATTCAGGTGTGAACACCATTCCAGCCACTTTTGTTCTTTTATTTGTCTGGTCTCTCGATGTACATGTTCCTTGACCTCACAAAGTAAGATCCTGTTGCGGTCACTTGGCTGCTTTTTCTATAGCTTTCTTGTTCTATTGAGTCTATGGTTGAGTTCTTTGACACGTTCGCAATAGTACCAATGATCTTTATGGTGTCCGGTGGACTGTTTTTTCAGTGGGATTGAGTGGTTGGCTGCACTTTGAATCGCTTTGACAAATTCTTGTTCTGCCTGATTAATGTCTTCGGGAAGATCATAATTTCTTTGCCACTCTGAAATGAGGTTTTGAAATCGGTCCCAGTTTGCTAAAGCAAAGTTCCAGGCTTCAGATGGAGGCGGAGGTGGGGTGGGTAGGTCTAACTGAAGATCAATTTGGACCCCATAGTGGTCGCTTGTGAGTGTGGGCTCAACTGACCATGTTGCTGCATCTCTTAGGGAGGCTGAAACGAAGGTTAGGTCTAATCTGCCTCCTTGGATGTGGGTAGGTTCATTCTTGTTTAGGATTTGTATTTCTGGAAGCTGGTCCAGTAGATGTGTAATGTGTATGCCGGCTTCATTTGTTCTGTTCGAGCCCAGTGCCAATCGATGATGGGCATTAAAATCTCCACAAATGATTGTGTTTGTTGTTGTCGCGTGTCCAAATAACACAGAGAGATCCATTTCGGCTTGTGGAGACCTGTACACATTGAACACTTCAAGTTTGTCGTGTCTTAGCTCAATGGTGACTCCCATTACCTCTGTCCCTGCTCCACAATTGGGTGGGCTGGTTATGGATTTGGAGATCAGGTCACATTTTACATAGATTGCACATCCCCTGGATTGCCCATTGATCCATGGAAGGAAGAAGCCTCGATAGCCTGAGATTTTAGGTTCTAATCCGGCTCGAAGCAAGCTCTCCTGTAGTATCAGGATGTCTATGCCTTTGGTTGCTGCTATGCATTGCAAGTGTTGCAATTTAGTGCGCAGTCCTTGCGCATTCCATTGCAGGATCTTTAGAATTCTAGGTTCTTGGAATGTGCTGATAATTCCGTGGTATCCAATGGAGTCTGATGAACACGCCATGGAAGTTGCAATTGGGGTATAGGTTCTTAGTGGACCTGAAATTACCTCATCAATGTCGCTTTCCGACGAGCTGGACTCTATCTGCTTTTTATGGGGGTGCCTCCTGCCCTGCTGTCTTGACGGTGTGGATATTACATCTTCGAATTTTTTGAGCTTGTGCTCAATTGTCTTCCGAGTCTCTGTGGTTTGCTTGATTCCATGTGGAAACAGCAGACTTTCGATCAACTCAGTGACCAAAGTTTTGAGCATTGGCCAGAGAGCGTTCAGTTCAGTGGGAGCACTATTTAATGTTGTGCAGGTTGAGGGCCTAGTGGCTTTTAGACCCTTCTCGGTGGTAACTTTGGCACTGGAATTGCTACTCCTATTGGCCCCAGTGTGCTTGCTGGATGAAATGGGAGGCCGACTGCTTTGAACATGATTCTTGTGTCCTCCATCTTTCTTTTTGTCCTGTACTGTCTTCTCACCCTTCACCATGGCCGATGGTGAAGGGCCGTGTGCCCCCTCTTCCTGAATGGGTAGACCCCACGCGGTTTTAGTGGGCATGGGAGCTGGTATTCGTTTTGGTGGGGGTTTCGGCTCCGCTGTGGGCGTGGTGGGGTTCGTTTGAAGCCTTTTGAGCCTTTCAGGGCATTTCAAGTTCCAGGCATGATGTGCCTTGGAACAATTTGGGCATTTTGCCTGAACAGGGTGGTTTGCCTTGAATTTATCAATACATGTTTTTGTATCATGGGGCTGGCTGCAGACTCCGCACCTCACTGGGCGTTGGCAGCCATCTGTGTGCTGCCCAAATCTCTGACATCTAAAGCATCTTAGGGGTTCTGGGGTGTAAGGCCTGTGTTTGGAACACCCCCCAGATTCCAAGGTCAAGTTTTTCCGGGATCAGTCCTCTTACTGTGAGAAGGACTTGTCGAGTTTCCTGTTTTGTAGTTCGTACTTGGCATCTCTCTGCTGACACCACATAGTTCAGCTTTTCGAGATGGTGAAGGGCCATATGCAAGGGATAGTGGAGGACAATGACTTTACTTATTTTATCCTCTGGTTTCAGTTCCTCACATTTTGCGTAATTTTTTAGAATCGTAGCGGCCGACTCGTCTTTAGGCCTCAGAATGTTTTCTCCTTTGAGATTAGGTTTTGCCCTGACCTGGAGCTGGGGGTACTCTTTTTCCAGGTCCACTACAGTAGCGTAGGAAGACTTACCTTCCGTGTGCTGCACTTTGAAGACCGGAAACGTAGATCTAGTCTGAGGCGCTGGGAGAGCTGGAGAAGCTGGAGAGATTAATGGGCGATGGGTCGTCATGGAGTATAAGTCATAGTATAAGTGTAATGGTAATAAAATTACAAATTATGAATCAACAATTTATTTCAATATTTATAAACAATATTTTATTCGATATGCAATTTTATATACATTAATAACATATTTTATCTTCCAATACATTATTGAGAAACAAGAGGTTATAATAAGGATTATATAATTCGGATGGAATATAATGGTAATGGAATATAAGTGGCATGTGTGTTTTATTGTTTGGGAATATGTTCTTCGATCCAGTTTATAATCTTATGGTCCAAGCTGGTAATTTGCTCTATAACGTGGCTGAGCATCTGCTGGAAGGTAGTATTCTTCAGGGCGCTGAACTTCTCGTGAATTGTAGTCGCCTTTTCCTTGAACCAAGTTTTGACTGGTGCGAGAGAGCTGGTAAGCCGCTTAACTGCCTCGGTTTCCTCAATCGTCTGCTTTACGGTTGTCATCTTTTCCTTAATATTTTCGGCAACTTCTGACAGTGTCTTACCTGGCAGCTTATTGAACAAGTAGTCATTAGTTTCGTTGAAGAATTTTTTCATTTCATCAAGTGTAATAAATTTAGCAAGTGTTTCCGGCGAGATGTTGGTGTCGACGGCAACAGGGATCGCCTTGTTACCGCCACAACCATCAGCGCCATTCCGACAAACGACAATATGTGCATCTTGTCAAATAATTGTCCGTAATCTCTATATAAGAATTCAATTCTCTGATGTGTACTATGGACGATGACTGAAGAGTCTGATGATTGATTGATAAAGATTAAGCCACCCAAGAGGTGGCACGGGCATGACTAGCCCGTAAGTGGTACATTTTTTTTTTCTCAGTATTCTGAGGTTGCATTTAACCATCAAGCTGTTATCGCGGGGGAGGATACTGCTTCACAGTCTTTATGAGGGTGTCCAGCTGCTGGACACCTTTGTTGACCAGGAGAGTGGCTGTGTTGATGGCTTCAGGGTGGCCACTGCATGATTCAGGAACTCTTAAAGCTCTTCTAAGGTCATTGGTTGCTTCACATTCCAGAAGATAGTGAAATAATGGCTTTTCTGTGACAGTTTGGCAGAAGATGCACTCTCTCTGTTGGGGTTCACCAATCTCCCAGTTGCATCTGTAACCTAGACGTAATCTATATAGCCTAACAGCTATTTCCCTGTGGATTCCTTTTGGGATATTTAACCTTTCTAATTTGGTTGCCTGAAGATACCATGTTGCAGATGGCGAACCTTCAGCTATTCTCTGGTGCAGGTAGGCTTTGTTGAGATGTGAGAGTTTTTTGGTGATGATGTTTTTTATGTTCCCTAGGCTGGGATAAATTGTTTTGTGTATCACTGGATGACGAGTTGCCAATTTAGCAATTTCATCAGCTTTTTCATTTAATGGGATTCCAATATGGAATGGGATCCAGTTTAAAGTTATGTTGAGCCCTTTGCCTTTAGCGACTGCTCCAAGATACAAAATGGTGGTAATTATTTCCACATTATCTTTCCACTGTTTTTGTCCTAGTATTTGAAGTGCAGTCTGTGTGTATGATTGCATTTTGAGTGTTTTGTGCAATCACATATGCGAATGCCTGTTGTATATCAAACAGCTCAGTTTGGGTTGATGATACTTGTCCTCCCAGTCTCCAATATGCCTGAACGCTGGTCGTGCAAAGAGTAGCGCCAGCACTCTCATTTTCTGTGTCCACCGATCCATCTGTGAAGATGTGGGTGGCTCCTGCTACTGCTATGCTATACATTTGCTCTTCTATTATGCGCCTTAGGATTGTCGGATCATAGGCAGCCTTTTTCATTGGGAGACTTTCTATTACTATTTTGAAAGTAGGCTCTTCCCACGGCGCGGAAGGAGTGTAATTTGGGTGTGGATGATCACCCTCTCTATCAAGAATCATGTTTTTTAAATGTTGTCTGTTTAGGACTTGTCCTGCTCTTGCAACCCAAGAGTTTCCATTGTTTTGGCCTAGTCCAACCACCAAAGCCTGCCGTACTGGGATTGGATCAGAAGAAATAATTATCTTACTGATAATTGTAGCTGTGATATCCTTTGTGATATTCTTTCTTGTAGAGAGGGCAAACCCGTCTCCAGTCTAAGAGTTTCAAGCCTGGTCCACATGGGGGCTCCCAGTGCAGCTCTCATAGCATTGTTTTGGGCAACTTCAAGATTTTTCCACTGTTGGTGTGATAGATTTGTGAGTGCAGGTGCGGCATAATCGATCACTGATCTGACTGCCTGTACATAGTATGTGCGAAGGACTTGCAGATTGGCTCCTCCAGAAAGGGAGGTTAGCGACCTGAGGATTGCCGTCCGGGCCGCAGTTCGCTCTCTCAAGTATGTGACCTCAGCATTAAAATTCATGTGTGTGTCCAGGATGATTCCTAGATACTGATAGGTGTCGACCCATTCTATTGGTTGACCCTGTACTGTGAGTTGGATGTTGGGCTTCGCTATTTTTATGGGCATGGCTTTTGACTTTGAGGGGTTGAGTTTGATCCCAATCTGTTTTGCCTCTTTACTGATGCAGTCTAAGCATTTGGGTGCAAGGCGCGCCGCATCCCTTCCTTTTATGATGATGACAAAGTCGTCCGCGTAGTTTAGCAGCCTGCAGTGATGTGGGAGTTTCAACCTCATTATTCTTTCCATTAAACAGTTGAAGAGAAGAGGGCTAAGAATACCTCCTTGCGGTGTACCATTTTCATGTCTTTTGTACTCAGAGACTGTGCCATGAAGTTTTACTCTTGCTTCTCTGTTTATGAGACAGTTTTTGGTCCAGGAGAGCAGGTTGCCTCTGACCTCTTTGTCAATGAGGCAGCAGAGAATAGCTGGGGGGTATTATAGACTCGTGGGTTGGTTGGTGTTGTCTTCGTTGATCCTTCTCTACGGACAACCCAACCCACAACTCGGTAGAGTGCTTATACTAGGAGATCACCCTTGGCGCTTCTGGCTCTTGGAGAGGGGCTCAACGTCACACGTTTAGGGGATGCGGCTCCAACACTTAGCCTCGTTGTCACGTGCACACACCCACTCGAGCCGCTGTGACTCCCCACTCTCTCCTTAGATAAGATATGATCTCCTCAATCCCCTAAGACTTACTAGTATTACCTCCTACCCTGTCCACAGCAGTGGTTCTTGGCTCTTTCTCTCTCTCTCTCCTTCTTCACTACTTCCTGGGAAGCCTCACTAGGACAAGGGCAAACACCAGCAAATTGTGACACATTTACTGAACAAAGCACATACACGATACATATACACATATAATAATAATGAATCCTATACTCTATAATATCACAATCAGGTTGCACTCCAACACCATCAGAACTCTATTATCAGCTTATCAAGGGGTATCCTATCTCCTGGTTCGCCACCTGATACCATTAACCTCCTCAAGTTGGTCAAGCCTACATACACTGTTGCACTATCAGCAAGATAATGTATATATAGAAAATCAGCATTTGAATGCAATAACATATACCAGTATAAATGTTCATTGATACACAACAATGATTAATCGATCACTGTCAGTCCTCGAGCACATACATCTGTAGGTAATCGAGCCTACGACTGCAACTCTAAGCTTCAGACTAAATCACTCCTTTCTATAAGAATGCAAACAGTCACTCACCTCTCACTGCGTCTTGCACGCTACTGACAACCCAACACTATCAACTCCCTACAAGTAATCCACCGGAACTTCCCCTTCCACCTCTGGAAGTTCACAACCCTAATATCCTTAGGTTCTTCCGGGCTTCACTACCAGGATCCTCTGCAGCTCCTCCAGGCTGCTATCATGAAGTTTCCCTGAGCAACTATGGTGCTCTACTACTTCTGCTGGGTTCCTCCACAGCTCCTTGGCTGCCACACCATGAAGTTTCCCCGAGCAACTGTGGTACTTCTCCACCTCTACAGAAGCACGTGACACTCCTCTTCACTGCTGCTTCTCCTCACAGCTCGAGGTCCTCTGCTCCACTACCTTGGAGTCTCATCAGCTACTTCATCTGCTGGCTTCGAAGTTCTCAGCAACTTCTTCCCCAAAGACAAACCTGCAACCCATCGACGTTCCAATAAAATGTTCCCCTTTAACACATAAACAAAAATAACCACACAATATGCTTGCCTCAAACCTCTATCTGTCCTCTACATACAGCGAGAGTGGACTCCCCCGTTTTGGGCGGGTCCATACTCCACCTCGCCTGGCGGCGGTCCTCACTCGCTGGGAGGGTCTTCCTCCATCCGGAGCCAGGCTCCCTCAGTCGTCCGCCAGAGCTCAGAGAGGACGGACGTCGCTCCGTGTTCCTCCCTCTCCACTCTCTTATTTCAGGCTTTCTGCCTTATTAAAACATGTCTAACCTATAAATAAACATTGCTACTGTCGCTGGGCACACGACCAAACTACAAGCAATCACTATGAACTGGCGTATATCGTGCTTACCACAGATTAATTGGTCGAGGGCGCTTTCCCTCTGACGGCGTCTGGTCAGGGCGCTCCCACGGCCCCCCAATAATGCTTCTGGGCGATTTAATATCTGCTCGTCGACCAGGACTTGAGACCACAACGTTCCCAGCTCGGTTCCACAGCTGGCACGTCTACACACTTCTCTTCTCTTAGAGATATATCACTAGGGGTTCCCTTCTGACGGGAGCTCAACGGAGCGCGGCTTCCCCCTGCGATGTCTGGCACTCAAGTGAGGTCAAGGTCCTCCGGAAGCGAGCCTCACGCCTCCAGCAAAATGTCCACATCTCCTAGCCAGTCATTTATCTATTTCCTTACTTACTGCCCATAATCTTAAATTGTTTTACATATCCAACCAGCCATTTTTTCATATGGGTTATCACCTCAATATTTGCTAGACCTTCTAGTTAGGTCAGGCTTGCTGAATAACTCTCAAGAAGGGAGACTCGTTTCTCCTGCAGGCTGAGATCATAACACTCCCCTCCCCTTACTTTTGAGAGTTATTCCAGTGGCAAAGCTCGGGATAATACATCCGCCACCACACTGTCTCGTTCTTCAACCAATTGGTTCGAACGGTTGATCTGCTTACGTACTCCCTTAGGAGTCTACAATTAGTTCGTTGCTCCTTGCAACATCTGGCTCACAACTCGCCAGAAACATGATCTTCTCATAAACGATCTGACTTCTCTGGCACCTGTTGGCTAGGCTGTCCTCCTTGGACGCCTGCACTCCATCAGTCCACTCTACTTATTGTCTCCACCCTCCGTTTCCTCGTCTTCTTCTCTTCTCGTCCAGAGTCAGACATCTACTGTCTGTACCTCCTCTGTCGTCTTCATACTTCCATCTACTGCCATTATACTTCCGCCTCCTGTCATCATACTTCACTCCCTCGTCTTCACCGACTATCCTCCCTTTCGTCTCATTTATCCGAGACCTCATCCTGTTTGACTTACATCGAGTCCTCGG
Source organism: Procambarus clarkii (assembly GCF_040958095.1). Lineage (NCBI taxonomy): Eukaryota > Metazoa > Arthropoda > Malacostraca > Decapoda > Cambaridae > Procambarus > Procambarus clarkii. The sequence goes on from NC_091177.1 coordinate 22,780,410, forward strand.
CTTTCTTCTATTCCTCCATGCTTGCATCATCATCTTCTTCCTGCACTTCTCACCTCTATACAACTCCATTTCTTCTCCTTCGACTCTTCTTCGTTCCCTAAAAGTTTCTTCGAGCACTGCACTACACTCAACAGCACTCGACCATACATGTCGCTTTGCCTCTCCCAGAGTGCTCGTAAGCATCTCTCCACACATACTGTCTCTTCTCCTCTCATTTTCTCGGCTATCACTCTTCTTCACTATCTCTCCTCCACGTTTTCTGTGAAACATGTCAACTCTTGACATCTCAAACAACTTAACTCCACTATCCCTATGCCTCTGTGCTCGTGGACCACTTGACGCTCTACTTCCGTCCTCAGTCTGTCCACCTCTTTCCTCATTCCTACTCAGCACAGTTGCATTCACCTTCCGACCCTTAATTTCAGCAGTCTGGGCTCTACTCAGGTCCGCTCTCTTCACATGATTCTTCTTCGGCTGGGTCATCCTCACTTTCGACCTCACCGAGACTCCATTTGCCTGGGCTGGCCCTTCATCAAACAGCCATGCTATATCTACATCTATATCTTCCACCGGTTGAATTGACACTGTCTCATCTTCTTCAGCGTCTTCCTTGTCGGCCACCTCTGTCTTCATCACTACCGAGACAGGGTTTTCAATGGCTTGGCGGTCTCCTGACTCATCTCCTCGGATGTCAGTCAGGTTCACACTCTCAGGTGTCCCACCCGTGCCGTGGCCTTCTGGGCACTCCTCTGGCACAGTCTCCGCCATGACTCTTGTCAACACCTTTGTCCCGCACAAGTCATTCCCCAGGATCACTTGGACTCCTGGAATAGGTATGTCGGGGCACACTCCCAACATCACCTCTGCCGACACATATTCCGACCTTAGCTGGACAGTACAAACGGGCATGTCACTCTCAGACAATAACCCATATACTCTCATCTTACTCCTGCCAGCTAACCGTCGATCATTCCCAATCAGGCTTCTCGTAATCAAGCTCTGATTAGCTCCGGTATCTCTTAAGATACCAACTTCTACCTCAGGTTGGCCTCCTATACTGATCCAACCTTTGCTCATGAACGGCCTATACCTCTCGTTCACTAAGTTCGCTCTCTGTGGTTTGTCTTGGAACACATTAGTATATTTACCTCGGGGGTCACACATGGCCAGGGTCACAACTCTCTTGCCCTGCCGACAATCTCGCATCACGTGACCCAATCCGTTACAATTGTAACATCTCATCTGGGAAAAGTCTCTTCTATATGTACCAGAGTAGCTCTGACTCTGCCCACTCGTATTGGAGTTCCTCGGGCCAGACGTACTACTCGCACTCTGTGGAGCTTTACTGGACCCTTGATTTCCAGGATAACGATTAGTTTCTCGTTTAGCTCCTCCATCTTCACTTTCAGACGAAGTGCGCGACCTACTCGTCTGAGTTTTAGGGTACTTACTTTTATCTGCCCATTTATCAAAATTTTTCTCACCCCAGACTCTTCTGGGTCTTTCATAATTTCTTCCTCCCCAGACTCCATTGGATCTGCCATTGCTGCGTCTCACCTCATTCTTCACTCTGTTCTCCCTTAAGCTCTTGTATGCTTCAGTAATCATATCCGCCCTATCTGCGGCATCTTTCACCTCCATTATCCCTGCTTCTTGGATCTTGAACTTTGTTTCAGGATGCATCATCTCCAAGAACTTCTCCATGACCATCAGTTGCTTCAGGTCAGCATAAGATCCAACTCCAGCAGCCTCAATCCACTTCTGGAATCGTCTTTCCAGATCTCTTGCTGTCTCAGCAAACGTACATGCTCCAACTTTGATCATCTCTCTGAAGCGCTTCCTATAAGCTTCTGGGGTTAACTGAAACGAGCGCAATATGCTGCTCTTTACTGTGGCATAATCCTGGCACTCTTCCAGTGACAATTGGGTGTATGCCTCCCTGGCTGCACCGGTCAATCTTAACTGGACCAGCTGGGCCCATTCTTCCTGTGGCCACTCTTTGATGCTGGCTACTTTCTCAAAATGCTCGAAGAAGCTCTCTGCCTCTTCGGGAACAAACAAGGGAATGTCCTTCTCCCTAACCCTAACATCTGGTGGGTGTGATACCTGGGTGGTGCTCTCTGGCAACCCATGTTCAATCCTTTGCTCAGCCAAGGTTCTATTCGCTTCTATCTGCATTTGTTTTGTTCTCTCTTTTTCTTTTTCGACCTGGGCTTTTTCTTTTTCGACCTGGGCTTTTTCTTTTTCTTGTTCCAACTCCAGTTCCCTTACTCTGGTTTTCTCTTTTTCTTTCTCCACCTCTAGTCTTGCTTTCTCTTTTTCTTTCTCCTGTTCCAACTCCAGTTCTCTTACTCTGGTTTTCTCTTTTTCTACTTCCCTTTTCATCTGGAGTTCTAACTTCATCTTTTCCAGCTGGAACTGTCTCTCCTTGTCCTCTCGTTGTTGCTGCATCTGGAGCTCTAACTGGAATCTCTCCAAGCTCCTATTCCGGCTACTCCTGCTACTGCGGCTACTCTTGCTGCTCCTACTCGATCCCTGGGATCTCACTTCATCCTGCCCATCATCCTCCTTTCTACTTTCAGCTCCTTCTTGGGCTCCTTGCTCTGCCGCTTCATTTTTGGCTCTTAACTGCCTCAGGATCTCATCCTTCATCCCAGCTACTTTAGATGCTTTCAACCTGATGCCACATTTTTCTGCTATTTGTTTCAATTGATCCCTCGTGCAACCTTCCAAGTCCTCAGGCTTGCCTGACTCCACAAACGCTTGCACCTTATCCATCTTTGTCCTGTGAGTCTTCCCAAGAGAGAGAGTATACACCTGCGGTCACACAGTTTATCTCAGCAGGGGTGTACAAATCCACTCTTGAACAGGGTGTGGGTGTGTCAGTTCACTCTCCCGGACAGGCCCCCAATTTTATTATAGACTCGTGGGTTGGTTGGTGTTGTCTTCGTTGATCCTTCTCTACGGACAACCCAACCCACAACTCGGTAGAGTGCTTATACTAGGAGATCACCCTTGGCGCTTCTGGCTCTTGGAGAGGGGCTCAACGTCACACGTTTAGGGGATGCGGCTCCAACACTTAGCCTCGTTGTCACGTGCACACACCCACTCGAGCCGCTGTGACTCCCCACTCTCTCCTTAGATAAGATATGATCTCCTCAATCCCCTAAGACTTACTAGTATTACCTCCTACCCTGTCCACAGCAGTGGTTCTTGGCTCTTTCTCTCTCTCTCTCCTTCTTCACTACTTCCTGGGAAGCCTCACTAGGACAAGGGCAAACACCAGCAAATTGTGACACATTTACTGAACAAAGCACATACACGATACATATACACATATAATAATAATGAATCCTATACTCTATAATATCACAATCAGGTTGCACTCCAACACCATCAGAACTCTATTATCAGCTTATCAAGGGGTATCCTATCTCCTGGTTCGCCACCTGATACCATTAACCTCCTCAAGTTGGTCAAGCCTACATACACTGTTGCACTATCAGCAAGATAATGTATATATAGAAAATCAGCATTTGAATGCAATAACATATACCAGTATAAATGTTCATTGATACACAACAATGATTAATCGATCACTGTCAGTCCTCGAGCACATACATCTGTAGGTAATCGAGCCTACGACTGCAACTCTAAGCTTCAGACTAAATCACTCCTTTCTATAAGAATGCAAACAGTCACTCACCTCTCACTGCGTCTTGCACGCTACTGACAACCCAACACTATCAACTCCCTACAAGTAATCCACCGGAACTTCCCCTTCCACCTCTGGAAGTTCACAACCCTAATATCCTTAGGTTCTTCCGGGCTTCACTACCAGGATCCTCTGCAGCTCCTCCAGGCTGCTATCATGAAGTTTCCCTGAGCAACTATGGTGCTCTACTACTTCTGCTGGGTTCCTCCACAGCTCCTTGGCTGCCACACCATGAAGTTTCCCCGAGCAACTGTGGTACTTCTCCACCTCTACAGAAGCACGTGACACTCCTCTTCACTGCTGCTTCTCCTCACAGCTCGAGGTCCTCTGCTCCACTACCTTGGAGTCTCATCAGCTACTTCATCTGCTGGCTTCGAAGTTCTCAGCAACTTCTTCCCCAAAGACAAACCTGCAACCCATCGACGTTCCAATAAAATGTTCCCCTTTAACACATAAACAAAAATAACCACACAATATGCTTGCCTCAAACCTCTATCTGTCCTCTACATACAGCGAGAGTGGACTCCCCCGTTTTGGGCGGGTCCATACTCCACCTCGCCTGGCGGCGGTCCTCACTCGCTGGGAGGGTCTTCCTCCATCCGGAGCCAGGCTCCCTCAGTCGTCCGCCAGAGCTCAGAGAGGACGGACGTCGCTCCGTGTTCCTCCCTCTCCACTCTCTTATTTCAGGCTTTCTGCCTTATTAAAACATGTCTAACCTATAAATAAACATTGCTACTGTCGCTGGGCACACGACCAAACTACAAGCAATCACTATGAACTGGCGTATATCGTGCTTACCACAGATTAATTGGTCGAGGGCGCTTTCCCTCTGACGGCGTCTGGTCAGGGCGCTCCCACGGCCCCCCAATAATGCTTCTGGGCGATTTAATATCTGCTCGTCGACCAGGACTTGAGACCACAACGTTCCCAGCTCGGTTCCACAGCTGGCACGTCTACACACTTCTCTTCTCTTAGAGATATATCACTAGGGGTTCCCTTCTGACGGGAGCTCAACGGAGCGCGGCTTCCCCCTGCGATGTCTGGCACTCAAGTGAGGTCAAGGTCCTCCGGAAGCGAGCCTCACGCCTCCAGCAAAATGTCCACATCTCCTAGCCAGTCATTTATCTATTTCCTTACTTACTGCCCATAATCTTAAATTGTTTTACATATCCAACCAGCCATTTTTTCATATGGGTTATCACCTCAATATTTGCTAGACCTTCTAGTTAGGTCAGGCTTGCTGAATAACTCTCAAGAAGGGAGACTCGTTTCTCCTGCAGGCTGAGATCATAACACTCCCCTCCCCTTACTTTTGAGAGTTATTCCAGTGGCAAAGCTCGGGATAATACATCCGCCACCACACTGTCTCGTTCTTCAACCAATTGGTTCGAACGGTTGATCTGCTTACGTACTCCCTTAGGAGTCTACAATTAGTTCGTTGCTCCTTGCAACATCTGGCTCACAACTCGCCAGAAACATGATCTTCTCATAAACGATCTGACTTCTCTGGCACCTGTTGGCTAGGCTGTCCTCCTTGGACGCCTGCACTCCATCAGTCCACTCTACTTATTGTCTCCACCCTCCGTTTCCTCGTCTTCTTCTCTTCTCGTCCAGAGTCAGACATCTACTGTCTGTACCTCCTCTGTCGTCTTCATACTTCCATCTACTGCCATTATACTTCCGCCTCCTGTCATCATACTTCACTCCCTCGTCTTCACCGACTATCCTCCCTTTCGTCTCATTTATCCGAGACCTCATCCTGTTTGACTTACATCGAGTCCTCGGCTTTCTTCTATTCCTCCATGCTTGCATCATCATCTTCTTCCTGCACTTCTCACCTCTATACAACTCCATTTCTTCTCCTTCGACTCTTCTTCGTTCCCTAAAAGTTTCTTCGAGCACTGCACTACACTCAACAGCACTCGACCATACATGTCGCTTTGCCTCTCCCAGAGTGCTCGTAAGCATCTCTCCACACATACTGTCTCTTCTCCTCTCATTTTCTCGGCTATCACTCTTCTTCACTATCTCTCCTCCACGTTTTCTGTGAAACATGTCAACTCTTGACATCTCAAACAACTTAACTCCACTATCCCTATGCCTCTGTGCTCGTGGACCACTTGACGCTCTACTTCCGTCCTCAGTCTGTCCACCTCTTTCCTCATTCCTACTCAGCACAGTTGCATTCACCTTCCGACCCTTAATTTCAGCAGTCTGGGCTCTACTCAGGTCCGCTCTCTTCACATGATTCTTCTTCGGCTGGGTCATCCTCACTTTCGACCTCACCGAGACTCCATTTGCCTGGGCTGGCCCTTCATCAAACAGCCATGCTATATCTACATCTATATCTTCCACCGGTTGAATTGACACTGTCTCATCTTCTTCAGCGTCTTCCTTGTCGGCCACCTCTGTCTTCATCACTACCGAGACAGGGTTTTCAATGGCTTGGCGGTCTCCTGACTCATCTCCTCGGATGTCAGTCAGGTTCACACTCTCAGGTGTCCCACCCGTGCCGTGGCCTTCTGGGCACTCCTCTGGCACAGTCTCCGCCATGACTCTTGTCAACACCTTTGTCCCGCACAAGTCATTCCCCAGGATCACTTGGACTCCTGGAATAGGTATGTCGGGGCACACTCCCAACATCACCTCTGCCGACACATATTCCGACCTTAGCTGGACAGTACAAACGGGCATGTCACTCTCAGACAATAACCCATATACTCTCATCTTACTCCTGCCAGCTAACCGTCGATCATTCCCAATCAGGCTTCTCGTAATCAAGCTCTGATTAGCTCCGGTATCTCTTAAGATACCAACTTCTACCTCAGGTTGGCCTCCTATACTGATCCAACCTTTGCTCATGAACGGCCTATACCTCTCGTTCACTAAGTTCGCTCTCTGTGGTTTGTCTTGGAACACATTAGTATATTTACCTCGGGGGTCACACATGGCCAGGGTCACAACTCTCTTGCCCTGCCGACAATCTCGCATCACGTGACCCAATCCGTTACAATTGTAACATCTCATCTGGGAAAAGTCTCTTCTATATGTACCAGAGTAGCTCTGACTCTGCCCACTCGTATTGGAGTTCCTCGGGCCAGACGTACTACTCGCACTCTGTGGAGCTTTACTGGACCCTTGATTTCCAGGATAACGATTAGTTTCTCGTTTAGCTCCTCCATCTTCACTTTCAGACGAAGTGCGCGACCTACTCGTCTGAGTTTTAGGGTACTTACTTTTATCTGCCCATTTATCAAAATTTTTCTCACCCCAGACTCTTCTGGGTCTTTCATAATTTCTTCCTCCCCAGACTCCATTGGATCTGCCATTGCTGCGTCTCACCTCATTCTTCACTCTGTTCTCCCTTAAGCTCTTGTATGCTTCAGTAATCATATCCGCCCTATCTGCGGCATCTTTCACCTCCATTATCCCTGCTTCTTGGATCTTGAACTTTGTTTCAGGATGCATCATCTCCAAGAACTTCTCCATGACCATCAGTTGCTTCAGGTCAGCATAAGATCCAACTCCAGCAGCCTCAATCCACTTCTGGAATCGTCTTTCCAGATCTCTTGCTGTCTCAGCAAACGTACATGCTCCAACTTTGATCATCTCTCTGAAGCGCTTCCTATAAGCTTCTGGGGTTAACTGAAACGAGCGCAATATGCTGCTCTTTACTGTGGCATAATCCTGGCACTCTTCCAGTGACAATTGGGTGTATGCCTCCCTGGCTGCACCGGTCAATCTTAACTGGACCAGCTGGGCCCATTCTTCCTGTGGCCACTCTTTGATGCTGGCTACTTTCTCAAAATGCTCGAAGAAGCTCTCTGCCTCTTCGGGAACAAACAAGGGAATGTCCTTCTCCCTAACCCTAACATCTGGTGGGTGTGATACCTGGGTGGTGCTCTCTGGCAACCCATGTTCAATCCTTTGCTCAGCCAAGGTTCTATTCGCTTCTATCTGCATTTGTTTTGTTCTCTCTTTTTCTTTTTCGACCTGGGCTTTTTCTTTTTCGACCTGGGCTTTTTCTTTTTCTTGTTCCAACTCCAGTTCCCTTACTCTGGTTTTCTCTTTTTCTTTCTCCACCTCTAGTCTTGCTTTCTCTTTTTCTTTCTCCTGTTCCAACTCCAGTTCTCTTACTCTGGTTTTCTCTTTTTCTACTTCCCTTTTCATCTGGAGTTCTAACTTCATCTTTTCCAGCTGGAACTGTCTCTCCTTGTCCTCTCGTTGTTGCTGCATCTGGAGCTCTAACTGGAATCTCTCCAAGCTCCTATTCCGGCTACTCCTGCTACTGCGGCTACTCTTGCTGCTCCTACTCGATCCCTGGGATCTCACTTCATCCTGCCCATCATCCTCCTTTCTACTTTCAGCTCCTTCTTGGGCTCCTTGCTCTGCCGCTTCATTTTTGGCTCTTAACTGCCTCAGGATCTCATCCTTCATCCCAGCTACTTTAGATGCTTTCAACCTGATGCCACATTTTTCTGCTATTTGTTTCAATTGATCCCTCGTGCAACCTTCCAAGTCCTCAGGCTTGCCTGACTCCACAAACGCTTGCACCTTATCCATCTTTGTCCTGTGAGTCTTCCCAAGAGAGAGAGTATACACCTGCGGTCACACAGTTTATCTCAGCAGGGGTGTACAAATCCACTCTTGAACAGGGTGTGGGTGTGTCAGTTCACTCTCCCGGACAGGCCCCCAATTTTATTATAGACTCGTGGGTTGGTTGGTGTTGTCTTCGTTGATCCTTCTCTACGGACAACCCAACCCACAACTCGGTAGAGTGCTTATACTAGGAGATCACCCTTGGCGCTTCTGGCTCTTGGAGAGGGGCTCAACGTCACACGTTTAGGGGATGCGGCTCCAACACTTAGCCTCGTTGTCACGTGCACACACCCACTCGAGCCGCTGTGACTCCCCACTCTCTCCTTAGATAAGATATGATCTCCTCAATCCCCTAAGACTTACTAGTATTACCTCCTACCCTGTCCACAGCAGTGGTTCTTGGCTCTTTCTCTCTCTCTCTCCTTCTTCACTACTTCCTGGGAAGCCTCACTAGGACAAGGGCAAACACCAGCAAATTGTGACACATTTACTGAACAAAGCACATACACGATACATATACACATATAATAATAATGAATCCTATACTCTATAATATCACAATCAGGTTGCACTCCAACACCATCAGAACTCTATTATCAGCTTATCAAGGGGTATCCTATCTCCTGGTTCGCCACCTGATACCATTAACCTCCTCAAGTTGGTCAAGCCTACATACACTGTTGCACTATCAGCAAGATAATGTATATATAGAAAATCAGCATTTGAATGCAATAACATATACCAGTATAAATGTTCATTGATACACAACAATGATTAATCGATCACTGTCAGTCCTCGAGCACATACATCTGTAGGTAATCGAGCCTACGACTGCAACTCTAAGCTTCAGACTAAATCACTCCTTTCTATAAGAATGCAAACAGTCACTCACCTCTCACTGCGTCTTGCACGCTACTGACAACCCAACACTATCAACTCCCTACAAGTAATCCACCGGAACTTCCCCTTCCACCTCTGGAAGTTCACAACCCTAATATCCTTAGGTTCTTCCGGGCTTCACTACCAGGATCCTCTGCAGCTCCTCCAGGCTGCTATCATGAAGTTTCCCTGAGCAACTATGGTGCTCTACTACTTCTGCTGGGTTCCTCCACAGCTCCTTGGCTGCCACACCATGAAGTTTCCCCGAGCAACTGTGGTGCTTCTCCACCTCTACAGAAGCACGTGACACTCCTCTTCACTGCTGCTTCTCCTCACAGCTCGAGGTCCTCTGCTCCACTACCTTGGAGTCTCATCAGCTACTTCATCTGCTGGCTTCGAAGTTCTCAGCAACTTCTTCCCCAAAGACAAACCTGCAACCCATCGACGTTCCAATAAAATGTTCCCCTTTAACACATAAACAAAAATAACCACACAATATGCTTGCCTCAAACCTCTATCTGTCCTCTACATACAGCGAGAGTGGACTCCCCCGTTTTGGGCGGGTCCATACTCCACCTCGCCTGGCGGCGGTCCTCACTCGCTGGGAGGGTCTTCCTCCATCCGGAGCCAGGCTCCCTCAGTCGTCCGCCAGAGCTCAGAGAGGACGGACGTCGCTCCGTGTTCCTCCCTCTCCACTCTCTTATTTCAGGCTTTCTGCCTTATTAAAACATGTCTAACCTATAAATAAACATTGCTACTGTCGCTGGGCACACGACCAAACTACAAGCAATCACTATGAACTGGCGTATATCGTGCTTACCACAGATTAATTGGTCGAGGGCGCTTTCCCTCTGACGGCGTCTGGTCAGGGCGCTCCCACGGCCCCCCAATAATGCTTCTGGGCGATTTAATATCTGCTCGTCGACCAGGACTTGAGACCACAACGTTCCCAGCTCGGTTCCACAGCTGGCACGTCTACACACTTCTCTTCTCTTAGAGATATATCACTAGGGGTTCCCTTCTGACGGGAGCTCAACGGAGCGCGGCTTCCCCCTGCGATGTCTGGCACTCAAGTGAGGTCAAGGTCCTCCGGAAGCGAGCCTCACGCCTCCAGCAAAATGTCCACATCTCCTAGCCAGTCATTTATCTATTTCCTTACTTACTGCCCATAATCTTAAATTGTTTTACATATCCAACCAGCCATTTTTTCATATGGGTTATCACCTCAATATTTGCTAGACCTTCTAGTTAGGTCAGGCTTGCTGAATAACTCTCAAGAAGGGAGACTCGTTTCTCCTGCAGGCTGAGATCATAACAGGGGCTAGCCAGTTCAAAGGCTTTTTCGAGGTCCAGGAATATCAGCATTCCTGGTCTGTCATTCAAGTGGGCTAACAGAGTTGTAATACATTCCACTGTGCCAACCCCTCTTCTATAGGCATACATATCATGGTGCAGTTTAGGCATTTTCCACTCCATTCTGTTGAGTGCCATTCTGTCAGCCGTCTTGGCTGCACAGCTTTGGAGAGAGATGGGCCTGGGATTAGCTGGATCTTTGGGTTTTGGGATCGGCACTATGTCTGCTCTATTCCAAGCAGAAGGTCTAGTTTGAGAAGTCCAGGCTAAATTAATTAACCTTAGGTATGCAGCGTCTCCCTCTGGGCCGAGGTTTCTAATCATTTTATAGGTTATTTTGTCGGCTCCAGGGGATGTATCCTTGGAGTTTTTCTTAGCCCGATTGAGCTCATCCAGTGTGAAGGGGGCATTAGTGTCAGAGACTTCTTTACATGCTGTAAGGATTCTGTGCCACCTTTCTTCCTCTAGTCCGGTCTGTACTGCTAATACATCTGGTGGAAGTTGATTGCTGGCTGCTCTCTCTGCAAACCTGGTTGCCAGTACTTCGGCTTCCTGTTGAGGATCCTTGGGGTGTGGAGCTTTAGGTGTTTTATTCCCTTTGGCCCAGTGAATTTGCTGCCACATTTCTCCGATAGAGGTGTGTTCATTCAGGTGTGAACACCATTCCAGCCACTTTTGTTCTTTTATTTGTCTGGTCTCTCGATGTACATGTTCCTTGACCTCACAAAGTAAGATCCTGTTGCGGTCACTTGGCTGCTTTTTGTATAGCTTTCTTGTTCTATTGAGTCTATGGTTGAGTTCTTTGACACGTTCGCAATAGTACCAATGATCTTTATGGTGTCCGGTGGACTGTTTTTTCAGTGGGATTGAGTGGTTGGCTGCACTTTGAATCGCTTTGACAAATTCTTGTTCTGCCTGATTAATGTCTTCGGGAAGATCATAGTTTCTTTGCCACTCTGAAATGAGGTTTTGAAATCGGTCCCAGTTTGCTAAAGCAAAGTTCCAGGCTTCAGATGGAGGCGGAGGTGGGGTGGGTAGGTCTAACTGAAGATCAATTTGGACCCCATAGTGGTCGCTTGTGAGTGTGGGCTCAACTGACCATGTTGCTGCATCTCTTAGGGAGGCTGAAACGAAGGTTAGGTCTAATCTGCCTCCTTGGATGTGGGTAGGTTCATTCTTGTTTAGGATTTGTATTTCTGGAAGCTGGTCCAGTAGATGTGTAATGTGTATGCCGGCTTCATTTGTTCTGTTCGAGCCCAGTGCCAATCGATGATGGGCATTAAAATCTCCACAAATGATTGTGTTTGTTGTTGTCGCGTGTCCAAATAACACAGAGAGATCCATTTCGGCTTGTGGAGACCTGTACACATTGAACACTTCAAGTTTGTCGTGTCTTAGCTCTATGGTGACTCCCATTACCTCTGTCCCTGCTCCACAATTGGGTGGGCTGGTTATGGATTTGGAGATCAGGTCACATTTTACATAGATTGCACATCCCCTGGATTGCCCATTGATCCATGGAAGGAAGAAGCCTCGATAGCCTGAGATTTTAGGTTCTAATCCGGCTCTAAGCAAGCTCTCCTGTAGTATCAGGATGTCTATGCCTTTGGTTGCTGCTATGCATTGCAAGTGTTGCAATTTAGTGCGCAGTCCTTGCGCATTCCATTGCAGGATCTTTAGAATTCTAGGTTCTTGGAATGTGCTGATAATTCCGTGGTATCCAATGGAGTCTGATGAACACGCCATGGAAGTTGCAATTGGGGTATAGGTTCTTAGTGGACCTGAAATTACCTCATCAATGTCGCTTTCCGACGAGCTGGACTCTATCTGCTTTTTATGGGGGTGCCTCCTGCCCTGCTGTCTTGACGGTGTGGATATTACATCTTCGAATTTTTTGAGCTTGTGCTCAATTGTCTTCCGAGTCTCTGTGGTTTGCTTGATTCCATGTGAAGACAGCAGACTTTCGATCAACTCAGTGACCAAAGTTTTGAGCATTGGCCAGAGAGCGTTCAGTTCAGTGGGAGCACTATTTAATGTTGTGCAGGTTGAGGGCCTAGTGGCTTTTAGACCCTTCTCGGTGGTAACTTTGGCACTGGAATTGCTACTCCTATTGGCCCCAGTGTGCTTGCTGGATGAAATGGGAGGCCGACTGCTTTGAACATGATTCTTGTGTCCTCCATCTTTCTTTTTGTCCTGTACTGTCTTCTCACCCTTCACCATGGCCGATGGTGAAGGGCCGTGTGCCCCCTCTTCCTGAATGGGTAGACCCCACGCGGTTTTAGTGGGCATGGGAGCTGGTATTCGTTTTGGTGGGGGTTTCGGCTCCGCTGTGGGCGTGGTGGGGTTCGTTTGAAGCCTTTTGAGCCTTTCAGGGCATTTCAAGTTCCAGGCATGATGTGCCTTGGAACAATTTGGGCATTTTGCCTGAACAGGGTGGTTTGCCTTGAATTTATCAATACATGTTTTTGTATCATGGGGCTGGCTGCAGACTCCGCACCTCACTGGGCGTTTGCAGCCATCTGTGTGATGCCCAAATCTCTGACATCTAAAGCATCTTAGGGGTTCTGGGGTGTAAGGCCTGTGTTTGGAACACCCCCCACATTCCAAGGTCAAGTTTTTCCGGGATCAGTCCTCTTACTGTGAGAAGGACTTGTCGAGTTTCCTGTTTTGTAGTTCGTACTTGGCATCTCTCTGCTGACACCACATAGTTCAGCTTTTCGAGATGGCCAAGGGCCATATGCAAGGGATAGTGGAGGACAATGACTTTACTTATTTTATCCTCTGGTTTCAGTTCCTCACATTTTGCGTAATTTTTTAGAATCGTAGCGGCCGACTCGTCTTTAGGCCTCAGAATGTATTCTCCTTTGAGATTAGGTTTTGCCCTGACCTGGAGCTGGGGGTACTCTTTTTCCAGGTCCACTACAGTAGCGTAGGAAGACTTACCTTCCGTGTGCTGCACTTTGAAGACCGGAAACGTAGATCTAGTCTGAGGCGCTGGGAGAGCTGGAGAAGCTGGAGAGATTAATGGGCGATGGGTCGTCATGGAGTGGCTTGTCCTATTAGCCTTATTCACGTGATGCCACTCGCCGTCACTTTCGGAACTGGTATCCATTATCGATGGTCTTTTCCTACTCTGAGCAGCATTGCTGGATCGATTATAAGTCAATTGGAATTCCATGATGAAATTCAAATGATCACTTGTGGAGTGGTCTGGTGAGTGAAGGACGTGCCTCCGTCCGATCGTTTCCCAAATGGTCTCATCGTCCCATCGAAAAATTGGGAACATCAAGTGATCTGATGTTCACATCACATATGAATATAATGAAACTGCAGCTGACAATCTTTAATCTAATTTAAGAAGGGACAATGTACTAAGGATGTTTCCTCCACGCCATGATTGAATATAAATCTCTCAGATTACAGAGATTAATGTACAGTCATAGTATAAGTGTAATGGTAATAAAATTACAAATTATGAATCAACAATTTATTTCAATATTTATAAACAATATTTTATTCGATATGCAATTTTATATACATTAATAACATATTTTATCTTCCAATACATTATTGAGAAACAAGAGGTTATAATAAGGATTATATAATTCGGATGGAATATAATGGTAATGGAATATAAGTGGCATGTGTGTTTTATTGTTTGGGAATATGTTCTTCGATCCAGTTTATAATCTTATGGTCCAAGCTGGTAATTTGCTCTATAACGTGGCTGAGCATCTGCTGGAAGGTAGTATTCTTCAGGGCGCTGAACTTCTCGTGAATTGTAGTCGCCTTTTCCTTGAACCAAGTTTTGACTGGTGCGAGAGAGCTGGTAAGCCGCTTAACTGCCTCGGTTTCCTCAATCGTCTGCTTTACGGTTGTCATCTTTTCCTTAATATTTTCGGCAACTTCTGACAGTGTCTTACCTGGCAGCTTATTGAACAAGTAGTCATTAGTTTCGTTGAAGAATTTTTTCATTTCATAAAGTGTAATAAATTTAGCAAGTGTTTCCGGCGAGATGTTGGTGTCGACGGCAACAGGGATCGCCTTGTTACCGCCACAACCATCAGCGCCATTCCGACAAACGACAATATGTGCATCTTGTCAAATAATTGTCCGTAATCTCTATATAAGAATTCAATTCTCTGATGTGTACTATGGACGATGACTGAAGAGTCTGATGATTGATTGATAAAGATTAAGCCACCCAAGAGGTGGCACGGGCATGACTAGCCCGTAAGTGGTACATTTTTTTTTCTCAGTATTCTGAGGTTGCATTTAACCATCAAGCTGTTATCGCGGGGGAGGATACTGCTTCACAGTCTTTATGAGGGTGTCCAGCTGCTGGACACCTTTGTTGACCAGGAGAGTGGCTGTGTTGATGGCTTCAGGGTGGCCACTGCATGATTCAGGAACTCTTAAAGCTCTTCTAAGGTCATTGGTTGCTTCTCATTCCAGAAGATAGTGAAGTAATGGCTTTTCTGTGACAGTTTGGCAGAAGATGCACTCTCTCTGTCGGGGTTCACCAATCTCCCAGTTGCATCTGTAACCTAGACGTAATCTATATAGCCTAACTGCTATTTCCCTGTGGATTCCTTTTGGGATATTTAACCTTTCTAATTTGGTTGCCTGAAGATACCATGTTGCAGATGGCGAACCTTAAGCTATTCTCTGGTGCAGGTAATCTTTGTTGAGATGTGAGAGTTTTTTGGTGATGATGTTTTTTATGTTCTCTAGGCTGGGTTGAATTGTTTTGTGTATCACTGGAGGACGAGTTGCCAATTTAGCAATTTCATCAGCTTTTTAATTTAATGGGATTCCAATATGGGATGGGATCCAGTTTAAAGTTATGTTGAGCCCTTTGCCTTTAGCGACTGCTCCAAGATACAAAATGGTGGTAATTATTTCCACATTATCTTTCCACTGTTTTTGTCCTAGTATTTGAAGTGCAGTCTGTGTGTATGATTGCATTTTGAGTGTTTTGTGCAATCACATATGCGAATGCCTGTTGTATGGCAAACAGCTCAGTTTGGGTTGATGATACTAGTCCTCCCAGTCTCCAATATGCCTGAACGCTGGTCGTGCAAAGAGTAGCGCCAGCACTCTCATTTTCTGTGTCCACCGATCCATCTGTGAAGATGTGGGTGGCTCCTGCTACTGCTATGCTATACATTTGCTCTTCTATTATGCGCCTTAGGATTGTCGGATCATAGGCAGCCTTTTTCATTGGGAGACTTTCTATTACTATTTTGAAAGTAGGCTCTTCCCACGGCGCGGAAGGAGTGTAATTTGGGTGTGGATGATCACCCTCTCTATCAAGAATCATGTTTTTTAAATGTTGTCTGTTTAGGACTTGTCCTGCTCTTGCAACCCAAGAGTTTCCATTGTTTTGGCCTAGTCCAACCACCAAAGCCTGCCGTACTGGGATTGGATCAGAAGAAATAATTCTCTTACTGATAATTGTAGCTGTGATATCCTTTGTGATATTCTTTCTTGTAGAGAGGGCAAACCCGTCTCCAGTCTAAGAGTTTCAAGCCTGGTCCACATGGGGGCTCCCAGTGCAGCTCTCATAGCATTGTTTTGGGCAACTTCAAGATTTTTCCACTGTTGGTGTGATAGATTTGTGAGTGCAGGTGCGGCATAATCGATCACTGATCTGACTGCCTGTACATAGTATGTGCGAAGGACTTGCAGATTGGCTCCTCCAGAAAGGGAGGTTAGCGACCTGAGGATTGCCGTCCGGGCCGCAGTTCGCTCTCTCAAGTATGTGACCTCAGCATTAAAATTCATGTGTGTGTCCAGGATGATTCCTAGATACTGATAGGTGTCGACCCATTCTATTGGTTGACCCTGTACTGTGAGTTGGATGTTGGGCTTCGCTATTTTTATGGGCATGGCTTTTGACTTTGAGGGGTTGAGTTTGATCCCAATCTGTTTTGCCTCTTTACTGATGCAGTCTAAGCATTTGGGTGCAAGGCGCGCCGCATCCCTTCCTTTTATGATGATGACAAAGTCGTCCGCGTAGTTTAGCAGCCTGCAGTGATGTGGGAGTTTCAACCTCATTATTCTTTCCATTAAACAGTTGAAGAGAAGAGGGCTAAGAATACCTCCTTGCGGTGTACCATTTTCATGTCTTTTGTACTCAGAGACTGTGCCATGAAGTTTTACTCTTGCTTCTCTGTTTATGAGACAGTTTTTGGTCCAGGAGAGCAGGTTGCCTCTGACCTCTTTGTCAATGAGGCAGCAGAGAATAGCTGGGGGGCTAGCCAGTTCAAAGGCTTTTTCGAGGTCCAGGAATATCAGCATTCCTGGTCTGTCATTCAAGTGGGCTAACAGAGTTGTAATACATTCCACTGTGCCAACCCCTCTTCTATAGGCATACATATCATGGTGCAGTTTAGGCATTTTCCACTCCAGTCTGTTGAGTGCCATTCTGTCAGCCGTCTTGGCTGCACAGCTTTGGAGAGAGATGGGCCTGGGATTAGCTGGATCTTTGGGTTTTGGGATCGGCACTATGTCTGCTCTATTCCAAGCAGAAGGTCTAGTTTGAGAAGTCCAGGCTAAATTAATTAACCTTAGGTATGCAGCGTCTCCCTCTGGGCCGAGGTTTCTAATCATTTTATAGGTTATTTTGTCGGCTCCAGGGGATGTATCCTTGGAGTTTTTCTTAGCCCGATTGAGCTCATCCAGTGTGAAGGGGGCATTAGTGTCAGAGACTTCTTTACATGCTGTAAGGATTCTGTGCCACCTTTCTTCCTCTAGTCCGGTCTGTACTGCTAATACATCTGGTGGAAGTTGATTGCTGGCTGCTCTCTCTGCAAACCTGGTTGCCAGTACTTCGGCTTCCTGTTGAGGATCCTTGGGGTGTGGAGCTTTAGGTGTTTTATTCCCTTTGGCCCAGTGAATTTGCTGCCACATTTCTCCGATAGAGGTGTGTTCATTCAGGTGTGAACACCATTCCAGCCACTTTTGTTCTTTTATTTGTCTGGTCTCTCGATGTACATGTTCCTTGACCTCACAAAGTAAGATCCTGTTGCGGTCACTTGGCTGCTTTTTGTATAGCTTTCTTGTTCTATTGAGTCTATGGTTGAGTTCTTTGACACGTTCGCAATAGTACCAATGATCTTTATGGTGTCCGGTGGACTGTTTTTTCAGTGGGATTGAGTGGTTGGCTGCACTTTGAATCGCTTTGACAAATTCTTGTTCTGCCTGATTAATGTCTTCGGGAAGATCATAGTTTCTTTGCCACTCTGAAATGAGGTTTTGAAATCGGTCCCAGTTTGCTAAAGCAAAGTTCCAGGCTTCAGATGGAGGCGGAGGTGGGGTGGGTAGGTCTAACTGAAGATCAATTTGGACCCCATAGTGGTCGCTTGTGAGTGTGGGCTCAACTGACCATGTTGCTGCATCTCTTAGGGAGGCTGAAACGAAGGTTAGGTCTAATCTGCCTCCTTGGATGTGGGTAGGTTCATTCTTGTTTAGGATTTGTATTTCTGGAAGCTGGTCCAGTAGATGTGTAATGTGTATGCCGGCTTCATTTGTTCTGTTCGAGCCCAGTGCCAATCGATGATGGGCATTAAAATCTCCACAAATGATTGTGTTTGTTGTTGTCACGTGTCCAAATAACACAGAGAGATCCATTTCGGCTTGTGGAGACCTGTACACATTGAACACTTCAAGTTTGTCGTGTCTTAGCTCAATGGTGACTCCCATTACCTCTGTCCCTGCTCCACAATTGGGTGGGCTGGTTATGGATTTGGAGATCAGGTCACATTTTACATAGATTGCACATCCCCTGGATTGCCCATTGATCCATGGAAGGAAGAAGCCTCGATAGCCTGAGATTTTAGGTTCTAATCCGGCTCGAAGCAAGCTCTCCTGTAGTATCAGGATGTCTATGCCTTTGGTTGCTGCTATGCATTGCAAGTGTTGCAATTTAGTGCGCAGTCCTTGCGCATTCCATTGCAGGATCTTTAGAATTCTAGGTTCTTGGAATGTGCTGATAATTCCGTGGTATCCAATGGAGTCTGATGAACACACCATGGAAGTTGCAATTGGGGTATAGGTTCTTAGTGGACCTGAAATTACCTCATCAATGTCGCTTTCCGACGAGCTGGACTCTATCTGCTTTTTATGGGGGTGCCTCCTGCCCTGCTGTCTTGACGGTGTGGATATTACATCTTCGAATTTTTTGAGCTTGTGCTCAATTGTCTTCCGAGTCTCTGTGGTTTGCTTGATTCCATGTGGAGACAGCAGACTTTCGATCAACTCAGTGACCAAAGTTTTGAGCATTGGCCAGAGAGCGTTCAGTTCAGTGGGAGCACTATTTAATGTTGTGCAGGTTGAGGGCCTAGTGGCTTTTAGACCCTTCTCGGTGGTAACTTTGGCACTGGAATTGCTACTCCTATTGGCCCCAGTGTGCTTGCTGGATGAAATGGGAGGCCGACTGCTTTGAACATGATTCTTGTGTCCTCCATCTTTCTTTTTGTCCTGTACTGTCTTCTCACCCTTCACCATGGCCGATGGTGAAGGGCCGTGTGCCCCCTCTTCCTGAATGGGTAGACCCCACGCGGTTTTAGTGGGCATGGGAGCTGGTATTCGTTTTGGTGGGGGTTTCGGCTCCGCTGTGGGCGTGGTGGGGTTCGTTTGAAGCCTTTTGAGCCTTTCAGGGCATTTCAAGTTCCAGGCATGATGTGCCTTGGAACAATTTGGGCATTTTGCCTGAACAGGGTGGTTTGCCTTGAATTTATCAATACATGTTTTTGTATCATGGGGCTGGCTGCAGACTCCGCACCTCACTGGGCGTTGGCAGCCATCTGTGTGCTGCCCAAATCTCTGACATCTAAAGCATCTTAGGGGTTCTGGGGTGTAAGGCCTGTGTTTGGAACACCCCCCACATTCCAAGGTCAAGTTTTTCCGGGATCAGTCCTCTTACTGTGAGAAGGACTTGTCGAGTTTCCTGTTTTGTAGTTCGTACTTGGCATCTCTCTGCTGACACCACATAGTTCAGCTTTTCGAGATGGTGAAGGGCCATATGCAAGGGATAGTGGAGGACAATGACTTTACTTATTTTATCCTCTGGTTTCAGTTCCTCACATTTTGCGTAATTTTTTAGAATCGTAGCGGCCGACTCGTCTTTAGGCCTCAGAATGTTTTCTCCTTTGAGATTAGGTTTTGCCCTGACCTGGAGCTGGGGGTACTCTTTTTCCAGGTCCACTACAGTAGCGTAGGAAGACTTACCTTCCGTGTGCTGCACTTTGAAGACCGGAAACGTAGATCTAGTCTGAGGCGCTGGGAGAGCTGGAGAAGCTGGAGAGATTAATGGGCGATGGGTCGTCATGGAGTGGCTTGTCCTATTTGCCTTATTCACGTGATGCCACTCGCCGTCACTTTCGGAACTGGTATCCATTATCGATGGTCTTTTCCTACTCTGAGCAGCATTGCTGGATCGATTATAAGTCAATTGGAATTCCATGATGAAATTCAAATGATCACTTGTGGAGTGGTCTGGTGAGTGAAGGACGTGCCTCCGTCCGATCGTTTCCCAAATGGTCTCATCGTCCCATCGAAAAATTGGGAACATCAAGTGATCTGATGTTCACATCACATATGAATATAATGAAACTGCAGCTGACAATCTTTAATCTAATTTAAGAAGGGACAATGTACTAAGGATGTTTCCTCCACGCCATGATTGAATATAAATCTCTCAGATTACAGAGATTAATGTACAGTCATAGTATAAGTGTAATGGTAATAAAATTACAAATTATGAATCAACAATTTATTTCAATATTTATAAACAATATTTTATTCGATATGCAATTTTATATACATTAATAACATATTTTATCTTCCAATACATTATTGAGAAACAAGAGGTTATAATAAGGATTATATAATTCGGATGGAATATAATGGTAATGGAATATAAGTGGCATGTGTGTTTTATTGTTTGGGAATATGTTCTTCGATCCAGTTTATAATCTTATGGTCCAAGCTGGTAATTTGCTCTATAACGTGGCTGAGCATCTGCTGGAAGGTAGTATTCTTCAGGGCGCTGAACTTCTCGTGAATTGTAGTCGCCTTTTCCTTGAACCAAGTTTTGACTGGTGCGAGAGAGCTGGTAAGCCGCTTAACTGCCTCGGTTTCCCCCATCGTCTGCTTTACGGTTGTCATCTTTTCCTTAATATTTTCGGCAACTTCTGACAGTGTCTTACCTGGCAGCTTATTGAACAAGTAGTCATTAGTTTCGTTGAAGAATTTTTTCATTTCATCAAGTGTAATAAATTTAGCAAGTGTTTCCGGCGAGATGTTGGTGTCGACGGCAACAGGGATCGCCTTTGTTACCGCCACAACCATCAGCGCCATTCCGACAAACGACAATATGTGCATCTTGTCAAATAATTGTCCGTAATCTCTATATAAGAATTCAATTCTCTGATGTGTACTATGGACGATGACTGAAGAGTCTGATGATTGATTGATAAAGATTAAGCCACCCAAGAGGTGGCACGGGCATGACTAGCCCGTAAGTGGTACATTTTTTTTTTCTCAGTATTCTGAGGTTGCATTTAACCATCAAGCTGTTATCGCGGGGGAGGATACTGCTTCACAGTCTTTATGAGGGTGTCCAGCTGCTGGACACCTTTGTTGACCAGGAGAGTGGCTGTGTTGATGGCTTCAGGGTGGCCACTGCATGATTCAGGAACTCTTAAAGCTCTTCTAAGGTCATTGGTTGCTTCACATTCCAGAAGATAGTGAAATAATGGCTTTTCTGTGACAGTTTGGCAGAAGATGCACTCTCTCTGTCGGGGTTCACCAAGCTCCCAGTTGCATCTGTAACCTAGACGTAATCTATATAGCCTAACTGCTATTTCCCTGTGGATTCCTTTTGGGATATTTAACCTTTCTAATTTGGTTGCCTGAAGATACCATGTTGCAGATGGCGAACCTTCAGCTATTCTCTGGTGCAGGTAGGCTTTGTTGAGTTGTGAGAGTTTTTTGGTGATGATGTTTTTTATGTTCCCTAGGCTGGGATGAATTGTTTTGTGTATCACTGGATGACGAGTTGCCAATTTAGCAATTTCATCAGCTTTTTCATTTAATGGGATTCCAATATGGAATGGGATCCAGTTTAAAGTTATGTTGAGCCCTTTGCCTTTAGCGACTGCTCCAAGATACAAAATGGTGGTAATTATTTCCACATTATCTTTCCACTGTTTTTGTCCTAGTATTTGAAGTGCAGCTATTGAGTCTGTGTGTATGATTGCATTTTGAGTGTTTTGTGCAATCACATATGCAAATGCCTGTTGTATGGCAAACAGCTCAGTTTGGGTTGATGATACTTGTGAGGAGGTGGTTCACCAGCTCACTTACAATAGTGCTCTTATGCCTGTGGGAGCCAGTACACTTGTTAAGTGCACTTGTTAAGTGGGCGGACTTAAGTTTTGTACCAGCAACCGAAACATCTAGTGTTTGGGCTCATGTGAGAGCCCCAGTCATCAGCAGTCCATAAATGTTACCCTGGCCGGGGTGGCATGTCTGTGGACAGTGCTAGAGCTGATAGCATCATCTCATTGTATGGCATGAGGCCAGGCTCAGCTTTGCGCGGGAAACAGCTAGGCCGTCGGCCTGGGTGTGGGGCCCCCGCGCTGGCTGCCCACTTGAGTGGTTGTCATGGAAACCAGCCGCCATCTTAGTAAACATCTTGAGCCGCCATGTTGGAGCTGCCCTAGGGGCTATGCTTCACCGTCGCTGATTGGATGAGAGGGGTAGGCCGCTGTATGCCTTCCTCTCATTGGTTATTTCGAGAAGGACGCGGGAATAGCCGTTGTGTAGCATCATTCTGAACTCAGCCGCCACCTTGTCAAGACGTTCCTGTACTCAATTCGGCCAAATTGATGTATAGGGCGTCGTGGTGGCTGGACTACAACTGCTGATGCTTCCTGCTTCACCTACGACATCGGTCGTCACAGAATCCGGCCGAAGTTGTCGCTTGGAGGGGTTTAAGACATTATTGTATGCAGGGGATAGAGGTACAGTGATCTGGGATCGTGGGGGGAATGTGCATACGAGCAGCAACAGACTCGTAGATCCCATACCAGTGATGATTAGACTTGCTAGTGCTCTGTAGCAGTCGATGGGAACGGGGAAATTCGTGTCAGTGTTAAGGCAATTTCCCAAGGTTGGTGTGAGACGCTATCGTTGTGCGTGTCACCTGGGTATGAACGCTTCACTTCACCGGGGAGTCGAGGGTGCGAACTCAGCCGTGTTGAGTGGGAGGGGTTCGAGTGTGCGCCAATTTTCCGTGTAAGTACTACGGTCAGGAACTACCGCCGCCTACGCCACCCGGAGCGAGCCAGCCACCTATAGCGGGGTGCCTGATGTATGGGAATGGTGTGTAAAGCCGGTAGTGTGAATGAGTAAGTACCTATGTGTGTATTTCGGTGATTAGTAGTCTCTAAAGCTTGAATTCGAGGTCAAGTGTTCCGTCACATTGTCACGCAGCACCTGTTCAGGTGGAGTGAATTGTGGGCGAGGAGATTAATCACCTGTGTTGTCATCTTGTCAGTCCAGAGGGACTTAAGGTCTGGTGTACACAGACGTACAGTGTGTGTGTGTGTGTGGGTACACACGGGAACACAGAATATACATAGATTAGCCAAGGACGGAGAGGATGTCCATGTAATAAATTCTTTTATTTCATTGTGGTAATCATTTTTGATCGTCCGTGGGACGGAGTGATATCATTTCCATGTGTGGTCTTGCAGGTGTGGAATTCCAACACTGAGCGCTCAGGTATGTGTAACGCCAGTGATTCCTGGCAATGATTATTGTGGAGTGTGCCACAGTGTGGCTTAAATTTCTTGTAGTGTTCCCAGGGCCGTGACAAGTGTGATTTATATAAATATATATATTGTGGTTGCAGTATTAATTAACGTAATTTTGGTGAGGTTTGGTGAGTGACGAGGCCGTCTAGAGAGACCGCCCCCGCTCTGTCGAGTAACGTAACTCTCGAGTGTTTATCGGCATGCGTGACCGATAAATCACTCACCCATGTGATTTAAGGAGTGTGAGATTCTCCTTAGTGTTCCCAATAACGTTTGATAGCTGTAGGCTACATGTGTCAGCAATAATTATAATTATATATATATATAATCGTAGTGTCACGGTGCCCAGTGTTAATGTGTTATTTACTGTGTGGTGATTGTAATATAGTGACCTATGTTCGGAGTTGCGTGGTGACCACCGGCCAGGTCGGACGCTCCTGAGGTCTCTCCGCACTGGCTAGTGTTTACGTTGGGTGATTGCTTGTTTGCCCTGCTGGTGGTGGTTTGCCACTGACAGGGTGACGTTTGCCTTCGCCATGGGGTCATCTCGCCCTCCAGTGCAGAGGACATTGTCGGCTGGTCTAGCGTTTACGGTGCCGGTGGACCATCCATTGGTTGGTGTCGCCCTGGTGGACGTGCTTCATGTGCAGCTGTCGGACCTGGTGGGCGTCCAGCTGCTTCAGGGCAACCGTGCTGTGGTCAAGTTCCGCCTCCAGGCTGCCTTTCAGGTGTTTCTCGAGCGTTGTGAGGGGCGTGTTTACCCACTCCCTGATTCAGCTGGCTCAGTTAAGGTGGTGAATCTTAGTGTCACCTTGACGTCTGTGGCGGTGCATGGTGCCCCCTTCGAATTTCAGGACGACTTTTTAACCTCCTGTTTTGAGCGATTTGGGACCGTGTTCAGTGTTCGTTGGAACAAGGTCGTTGCCGGGCACTGTGTTGGTATGCTTGACGGCTCCCGCACCCTGACGATGTCGCTGAAGTGTAGTGTACCGTCGTCGATGTCCGTGTTGGGTTACACGCTCCGCTGCTTGTACCGGGGTCAACCGCGCACCTGTTATCAGTGTGGTCACGAGGGTCACCTGGCTGCGGCGTGCGACGTGGGTGCAACTGGTAGGGTGCATGTTTTTCGTGCAGAGGATTTCCCGCCCTTGTTACGTTCGGACGGTTCTGAGGATGGAGTAGGTGCTGTGCCTGAGGCGCCTGATTGCCTGTCTGCTGCTCCGCCTGTTGGGGCGAGTTCTACGGCGACACGTCAGGTGACTGCTATGGCCCCTGGGGTTGTTGAGCCGGTGTGTGTGGGTGTCGGGCCGTCGCCTGAGCTGCGTGTAGTGAAGGATGTCTCGGTGGAGGTCCATGTCCCGCCCCCGCCTGTGGATGTGATACCGGCTCCCGGGGACGCGGGTTCTGCTGTTTTAGAGGGGGTGCTTCGGCAGGGGGAGGTGCCTGCCGTGTCTGTGTGTGTTGGTGAGTGTAGTTCTGCTCTTTCCGTCCCTTTGCAGAAGCGTGCGCGTCGGTGTTCTGAGGCTGTTTCCCTGGATGATGTGGACAGTGTGGGTGATGTGGCCTCTGTGGACTCTTCGGACGGTGCGGGTGTGGCCTGTGTGGATGTAAAGATGGTGGCCGTGCCTGCGGCGGGGCCTGCTGGGCGTGGTGTGGTGAGGCCTGTCTCGAAGCGTTCACGGCGGGCTCGGAGTGTGTCTCCCCTTCGTGGTGTGCCTTGGGAGGAGGTGGGGGAGTATGGTAATCTGGCGCCCCCCGCCGAGAATGGTGGTGCTGTGAGGGGCTCCGACGTTGCTACCTGTGCCTCTCCTCCTGCGTCTCCTGCTGTTGGATCTCCGCAGTGGGGGGTTGTCCCTGCTGATCGGGACCTCGTCGTGATGTTGCGGAAAGATGTGCGCCAGAGGGCCTCGGCTCCTGTGCCCGGTGGTGGGGTCGGTGCCGCGCCTGCGTCCCCTGCTGTATCCCCTCCTTCCTTGCTCCAGTCTGGGGATTGCCTAGTCCCGTCTGCTGGGGTCGTGCCCTGTGAGGGTCCGGAGTTGGGCCCTTATCGGGATGCCCGGGTGCTTCCGATCCCGTGGTGCTCGTCCACTGTCTGGGTGTCGCGGGTGAAGGAGTTTGTGTATAGGGTGCCGGATAGGATGTCTCAGCCGAGGGCGCCGCCTGGTGGCCGGCTGCCCGCTGACCTGCGGGTGATATGGGAAGCGTACTGCTTGCGCTTTCCGATACACAAGTTTCCGGAGAAGTATTAGTTCCCGTCTTGCGCACGCTGCTAAGCCGTGCATGGATCAGCTGCCACCGTGATCACGACGCCCCGCCCCCCGGTGCGGGGAGTCTCCCTCTAACGTTCGCCTCTGTTTTCGTCGCCACTCCTCTCTCTACGGCCCATCACATCTACCGCTTTTGACTTTCTTCTCCTCCTGACCGTCAACGCGTCTCCTTACCTCTGTCCTGGTGCAGTCATCGGGAGGGTTACCCCTTCATGCAAACTGCGCCTATTCTCAAGAAGAAAGACCTATGTTCTAGGGGTCATTTGCAGCAGTAAGTAAGTAAGTGTGTGCAGGGTTCTAATATTTGGAAATTAGAGTACTTGCCGTGTGTGTTATTGCAAAGGGGGTTGTTATTTGATGGTGATTGTTGCTAGTGTTGAGCAATCACCGTATGTGATTGCAGTTCAGTAAAACCATTGTGGGGCAGTGTTCTAGAGGGTTCATGTCCTGTAGGTTATTTTACTAGGTTCTGCAGTATTGTCATTTCAACCGGATTGTAACGTAAATCACTGTGATTTGTTAGTGTGATTTGTCATTGTCGTGGGTGAACTCGGCTGTAGACGAGTACTTGGATACACATATATTCTCCTGGTTATCTGGTAGGACATCGAAGTCCAGTATTCAGTGAGGTGATTGCGAGGCAATTAATATAACGTAACCAAGGGAACGCCCATTGCTTTAAGAGAATTTGTTCTTTGACAATTTGAGTAACGTAGAATGCGTTTGGGTTAATTTACTTTCCTGTAAGCAGCTACGGTAGTCTCGAGGAGCCTAGCCATCAACCAGATAAGAATTAGAGTATTGTCTGTCGTAATTAACGGTCAGTGGGCCGGGTAATTGACGTGTTTCAGGAAGTTAAAGTAATTAATCTCGATCCTTGTTTGATCGACTCACACGAAGGCTACATTGTTCCATTAACGTAACGTCGTTATCTACCCGGAAGTACCGGCACTTGATTGACTCGTGAGAGGAGTAGCGTCATTTTAGAATAACGTAAACGTGGGGCTAATTACTGTTATTAGTCGCCTGAATTGGTCTGAGTATGGATGGCTTAGACGGAATTCGTACCTTAATGTAAATTGCTGAGCCAGTGTGAAAGGTTGCGTATTTTAATTGTTTAATTATTGATCTTGAGGATAGTAATTAATTACTCTAAAGGTAATCACGAGTGATTACCGTTCTCTTAGCACTTTGGACATTGCAAATCAGAGTTTACCATCGCTGAGTGATTAGTAACCGATTAACGTAAATTAACGTAACTAGTAGAGATTAATCAGCTGTCTGGAAGTACAGGGATTAATGGGATTTTCTCACTGAATGCTCGACGGGTAGAGTGTTGTTTGATTTCCGCGTTACTAGTGACAGTTGTAAGAGTTGTTAATTTAACGTAAATGTTACCTTGTAATTAACGTAAATGTTATTGTGTTATTAAGGTAAATCAATTGTTATTGATTGTCCGTGGGACGTAGTGTTAACGTAAGGATTAATTTGAGGAAGGGTGCTGGAGTTGCCAGTGAACCCATTAGTTATTGTTGTCATTGAAAGACTACTGATTTGATTGCATTGCAACCGCTGTTGCAGGAGTAGACTGCACTGAGGCGTAGAACAGTTAGGAGGTTACTGGAGACGTATTTCAGAACCTACTGTGTCATTTGTTGTAATTGTGATTATAGATCTGTTAGTTCTTGCTTGCTTGTTGATTCCGCTGTGGTCACGCTTATGTTCGAGTTAGTTCATTATGCAGTCCGAGGGGCTGGTGTCTAGCTGTCATTGATAGTGTCACAGGAAGGATTTCGAGTAACGTCATTGACATTTCTTTGTTTTGTTGTAGTAGTTAGTACTTTATTGAATAAACTAAGTTGTTATGGTTAACACTGTCTTTTCGTTACACCCCCACACATTATTATTGTTATGCAAATGTTCTTCACACTCGACTAACATTGAGACTAATTTTCTGAGCTTTGGATCAAATATACGGCACCACACAACAATAAATTATTGTTGTGAGAGCCCGTGACCTACTCGTTAGATTCGCTTCGGCGATTGGCGAAGGTCGGCGGCCTAAGTGGGGGGGATTTCAATTTTCATTGGGGTCTCGGCGTTTGCTCGCGCCTAGTCAATTGTTCATACATGGTCCCAAAGTGAGGAATGAGCTGGTTACTACACTGGTGTGTTAGCTAAGCAAGTCCTTCCTCAGGCGACCTAGTTGAATATCACGACAGGAATAAAGGTTAAAGAATAAAGAAAGTTCTTAGAAATTTTCCGAGCTAAAATTCCTTATACCAATTTCAATTTATTCCAAAACTTCTCACAAGTTAAAAACTACAAACTCTCACAATACTAGTCCTCCCAGTCTCCAATATGCCTGAACGCTGGTCGTGCAAAGTGCAGCGCCAGCACTCTCATTTTCTGTGTCCACCGATCCGTCTGTGAAGATGTGGGTGGCTCCTGCTACTGCTATGCTATACATTTGCTCTTCTATTATGCGCCTTAGGAGTGTCGGATCATAGGCAGCCTTTTTCATTGGGAGACTTTCTATTACTATTTTGAAAGTAGGCTCTTCCCACGGCGCGGAAGGAGTGTAATTTGGGTGTGGATGATCACCCTCTCTATCAAGAATCATGTTTTTTAAATGTAGTCTGTTTAGGACTTGTCCTGCTCTTGCAACCCAAGAGTTTCCATTGTTTTGGCCTAGTCCAACCACCAAAGCCTGCCGTACTGGGATTGGATCAGAAGAAATAATTCTCTTACTGATAATTGTAGCTGTGATATCCTTTGTGATATTCTTTCTTGTAGAGAGGGCAAACCCGTCTCCAGTCTAAGAGTTTCAAGCCTGGTCCACATGGGGGCTCCCAGTGCAGCTCTCATAGCATTGTTTTGGGCAACTTCAAGATTTTTCCACTGTTGGTGTGATAGATTTGTGAGTGCAGGTGCGGCATAATCGATCACTGATCTGACTGCCTGTACATAGTATGTGCGAAGGACTTGCAGATTGGCTCCTCCAGAAAGGGAGGTTAGCGACCTGAGGATTGCCGTCCGGGCCGCAGTTCGCTCTCTCAAGTATGTGACCTCAGCATTAAAATTCATGTGTGTGTCCAGGATGATTCCTAGATACTGATAGGTGTCGACCCATTCCTGTGACCCTTGTTGACCCATTCCGGTTGACCCTGTACTGTGAGTTGGATGTTGGGCTTCGCTATTTTTATGGGCATGGCTTTTGACTTTGAGGGGTTGAGTTTGATCCCAATCTGTTTTGCCTCTTTACTGATGCAGTCTAAGCATTTGGGTGCAAGGCGCGCCGCAGCCCTTCCTTTTATGATGATGACAAAGTCGTCCGCGTAGTTTAGCAGCCTGCAGTGATGTGGGAGTTTCAACCTCATTATTCTTTCCATTAAACAGTTGAAGAGAAGAGGGCTAAGAATACCTCCTTGCGGTGTACCATTTTCATGTCTTTTGTACTCAGAGACTGTGCCATGAAGTTTTACTCTTGCTTCTCTGTTTATGAGACAGTTTTTGGTCCAGGAGAGCAGGTTGCCTCTGACCTCTTTGTCAATGAGGCAGCAGAGAATAGCTGGAGCGCTAGCCAGTTCAAAGGCTTTTTCGAGGTCCAGGAATATCAGCATTCCTGGTCTGTCATTCAAGTGGGCTAACAGAGTTGTAATACATTCCACTGTGCCAACCCCTCTTCTATAGGCATACATATTATGGTGCAGTTTAGGCATTTTCCACTCCAGTCTGTCAGCCGTCTTGGCTGCACAGCTTTGGAGAGAGATGGGCCTGGGATTAGCTGGATCTTTGGGTTTTGGGATCGGCACTATGTCTGCTCTATTCCAAGCAGAAGGCCTAGTTTGAGAAGTCCAGGCTAAATTAATTAACCTTAGGTATGCAGCGTCTCCCTCTGGGCCGAGGTTTCTAATCATTTTATAGGTTATTTTGTCGGCTCCAGGGGATGTATCCTTGGAGTTTTTCTTAGCCCGATTGAGCTCATCGAGTGTGAAGGGGGCATTAGTGTCAGAGACTTCTTTACATGCTGTAAGGATTCTGTGCCACCTTTCTTCCTCTAGTCCGGTCTGTACTGCTAATACATCTGGTGGAAGTTGATTGCTGGCTGCTCTCTCTGCAAACCTGGTTGCCAGTACTTCGGCTTCCTGTTGAGGATCCTTGGGGTGTGGAGCTTTAGGTGTTTTATTCCCTTTGGCCCGGTGAATTTGCTGCCACATCTCTCCGAGAGAGGTGTGTTCATTCAGGTGTGAACACCATTCCAGCCACTTTTGTTCTTTTATTTGTCTGGTCTCTCGATGTACATGTTCCTTGACCTCACAAAGTAAGATCCTGTTGCGGTCACTTGGCTGCTTTTTGTATAGCTTTCTTGTTCTATTGAGTCTATGGTTGAGTTCTTTGACACGTTCGCAATAGTACCAATGATCTTTATGGTGTCCGGTGGACTGTTTTTTCAGTGGGATTGAGTGGTTGGCTGCACTTTGAATCGCTTTGACAAATTCTTGTTCTGCCTGATTAATGTCTTCGGGAAGATCATAGTTTCTTTGCCACTCTGAAATGAGGTTTTGAAATCGGTCCCAGTTTGCTAAAGCAAAGTTCCAGGCTTCAGATGGAGGCGGAGGTGGGGTGGGTAGGTCTAACTGAAGATCAATTTGGACCCCATAGTGGTCGCTTGTGAGTGTGGGCTCAACTGACCATGTTGCTGCATCTCTTAGGGAGGCTGAAACGAAGGTTAGGTCTAATCTGCCTCCTTGGATGTGGGTAGGTTCATTCTTGTTTAGGATTTGTATTTCTGGAAGCTGGTCCAGTAGATGTGTAATGTGTATGCCGGCTTCATTTGTTCTGTTCGAGCCCAGTGCCAATCGATGATGGGCATTAAAATCTCCACAAATGATTGTGTTTGTTGTTGTCGCGTGTCCAAATAACACAGAGAGATCCATTTCGGCTTGTGGAGACCTGTACACATTGAACACTTCAAGTTTGTCGTGTCTTAGCTCAATGGTAACTCCCATTACCTCTGTCCCTGCTCCACAATTGGGTGGGCTGGTTATGGATTTGGAGATCAGGTCACATTTTACATAGATTGCACATCCCATGGATTGCCCATTGATCCATGGAAGGAAGAAGCCTCGATAGCCTGAGATTTTAGGTTCTAATCCGGCTCGAAGCAAGCTCTCCTGTAGTATCAGGATGTCTATGCCTTTGGTTGCTGCTATGTATTGCAAGTGTTGCAATTTAGTGCACAGTCCTTGCGCATTCCATTGCAGGATCTTTAGAATTCTAGGTTCTTGGAATGTGCTGATAATTCCGTGGTATCCATGGAGTCTGATGAACACGCCATGGAAGTTGCAATTGGGGTATAGGTTCTTAGTGGACCTGAAATTGCCTCATCAATGTCGCTTTCCGACGAGCTGGACTCTATCTGCTTTTTATGGGGGTGCCTCCTGCCCTGCTGTCTTGACGGTGTGGATATTACATCTTCGAATTTTTTGAGCTTGTGCTCAATTGTCTTCCGAGTCTCTGTGGTTTGCTTGATTCCATGTGAAGACAGCAGACTTTCGATCAACTCAGTGACCAAAGTTTTGAGCATTGGCCAGAGAGCGTTCAGTTCAGTGGGAGCACTATTTAATGTTGTGCAGGTTGAGGGCCTAGTGGCTTTTAGACCCTTCTCGATGGTAACTTTGGCACTGGAATTGCTACTCCTATTGGCCCCAGTGTGCTTGCTGGATGAAATGGGAGGCCGACTGCTTTGAACATGATTCTTGTGTCCTCCATCTTTCTTTTTGTCCTGTACTGTCTTCTCACCCTTCACCATGGCCGATGGTGAAGGGCCGTGTGCCCCCTCTTCCTGAATGGGTAGACCCCACGCGGTTTTAGTGGGCATGGGAGCTGGTATTCGTTTTGGTGGGGGTTTCGGCTCCGCTGTGGGCGTGGTGGGGTTCGTTTGAAGCCTTTTGAGCCTTTCAGGGCATTTCAAGTTCCAGGCATGATGTGCCTTGGAACAATTTGGGCATTTTGCCTGAACAGGGTGGTTTGCCTTGAATTTATCAATACATGTTTTTGTATCATGGGGCTGGCTGCAGACTCCGCACCTCACTGGGCGTTGGCAGCCATCTTTGTGATGCCCAAATCTCTGACATCTAAAGCATCTTAGGGGTTCTGGGGTGTAAGGCCTGTGTTGGAACACCCCCCAGATTCCAAGGTCAAGTTTTTCCGGGATCAGTCCTCTTACTGTGAGAAGGACTTGTCGAGTTTCCTGTTTTGTGGTTCGTACTTGGCATCTCTCTGCTGACACCACATAGTTCAGCTTTTCGAGATGGCCAAGGGCCATATGCAAGGGATAGTGGAGGACAATGACTTTACTTATTTTATCCTCTGGTTTCAGTTCCTCACATTTTGCGTAATTTTTTAGAATCGTAGCGGCCGACTCGTCTTTAGGCCTCAGAATGTATTCTCCTTTGAGATTTGAGATGGACGATGACTGAAGAGTCGATGATGATGAAGATTCTGTTCTGTTCTCCAGGACTTATTTAGGCCACTCCATGAGCTTCTCCTCACACTCTCATCACATTAATGAAATTAATCCTTACATTTATCTAGGGCTGGGGTTGTTGCTGTTGCCAACTAGTTGGAATCTGATATTTGATAGGTTTCTTTGGGTTAAACTATTAGTAGATAGTGATATAGATATTTATATGGACATAAGGGCAATTAAGTATGAATTGGGAGGGGGAGGGCAAAATGAACATGGAAGAAGAATGGCCTCAAAATAACAGTACACCAAGGTAATTTACACGAACAGTAGGAGTCTAAGAAACAAATTAAATGATTTAAATGCTTCTGTTTTCACAGAAGCAATATATGTTATTGCACTTATCGAAACACGGATGAATGTAGAAACCAGAGAACTATTAGCTGAATATCAAAAAAAAATTTAAACTGTTTGACACACGTTGATATATTAGACGAGGAGGGGGAGCAGCCATATATAAGAACATAGGAATGAAGGTAACTGCAGAAGGCCCTATTGGCCCATACGAGGTAGCTCATATATATCCATCCATATGTATTTCTAATTTACGATTGAAACAATCACAGGATCCTATTTTTAATATGTTATGCGGTAATTGGTTCTACAAATCAGGAACTCTGTTACCGAACCAGTATTTACCCAGGTCTTTCCTAAATCTAAACTAATCCAATTTATACCCATTGTTTCGTGTTCTGTCTTGTGTTGTTACTTTTAATTCCTATTAATATCCCCCCTTTGTTATTTCTATTCATCTACTTGTACACATCTAATTCTTCGCCTCTCTATAGAGTGTAATTTACCGTTTGTCAATATTTCATCATATTACAGGTTTCAAATTAAGGAGATTAACTTTATCATCTTAATCTGGACGCATTATAGTAAATTTATATATCTATTCTATAATACCACGACCAAAACTTAGCAGTGTAAGCTATATCGGGCCTAATTAGAGCAAGATATAGCCTCTTGATATTTACTCTTCGATAAATAAATTCCAGTGTCCTATTTGTTTTATTATGAACATTTATAAAAATACTAGCAGTACCCGGCCATGCGTTGCTGTGGGACAGCAACTTTCCCTGTAACAAGTCCTCCCCAGCATTCCCCCCCCCCCCTAACCGATCTGGGCCGTCTCAACCACCCAACCATTCCCCCACTCCACCGTCCCCCTCGACCATTCCCCACTCCACCATCCCCTCTTACTTCCCACCATGCCCCACTCCCCTTGTAAGAACATAAGAACAAAGGCAACTACAGAAGGCCTATTGGCCCATACGAGGCAGCTCCTATTTATAACCACCCAATCCCACTCATATACATGTCCAACCCATGCTTGAAACAATCTAGGGACACCACCACCACGTCAAACGGCAACTGGTTCGACAAATCAACAACCCTGTTACTGAACCAGTATTTACCCAAGTCTTTCCTGTATCATGTATGTATGTATGTATTGTCGGGGTTCACTCGGATGAGCAACAGTATACTCAAGGTCACTCACCGTAGCCCTGCGGGTCTTCACTCTATCCTCGCGGCGCCACTGTACGCCAGGAGGGTATCCCAGTCAATCCCAACTGGCCTCTGATCGAGAAGGAGTGGGAACACAACTTGTTCACTTAACTGTTGTATGCCCGCCCCTACATAGGGCTCTACTACTAACCACAAGGTCGCCAAATGGTGTTTTCGGTGTCCAGTAACACGTCAGTGGTTTTGTTGAATTGTGGTAACAGTGGCAAGAACACACTCAATATGTCTGGTATCAGGCAGGTATTTACTTCTATCGCTCTCTGCTTTCAGGTATTATATAGCCACAAGAAATATGGAGGGGATGATATAAACACCAATGTACTTTGTATTTTTCTTAAAACTCATTCAAAGACATCGCAAGATTATATCAATAAGCAAACAGCTGTTTCAGGCGGGAGCCGCTCGTTCCCACACATATAATCCTGAACTCGCCAAGCCGGCAACGCTCCCCCTCAAGTCACTGTCAAAATCAGCTGGGCGACTCCCCCCCGCGCGAATGTTTATTGCTTGTTTTCCTGGTGTCACGCGCTCCGTTTCTTTAAGTTCTCAAAGATCACTAGAAGTTCGAACACACAATATTTGCGACAATAGCACGTAAATACTTCGCTACACTGATCTTGGGCTCAATCAAACATCTCTATATTAAAGGTGACAATAATTCACTGTCGTGGTATTACACACTGCCCTTCATTTAATGATAACGTATGCAAGTATATATCACTGGAGTTCTCAGTAATTCCTTCTGTGGGCGATAACACAATTAATCACTGCACACATGAATGATTATTCAATACACGAGCATAGACATATATATATATATATATATATATATATATATATATATATATATATATATATATATATATATATATATATATATATATATATATATATATGGATGAGTCAGACATCAATAATGGTAATGACATAGTTGTTGGGCACATAGCCTAACTCCAAACACTGGCATAATTATATATATATTCTCTCACTAAATGATCGTATTAAAGTCTCATTAAAGACATTACCAACACAGTAAATTCATCAGTTGCTCCGGGTGCCTGCATACACCAATAATAATCATAAATATCGTGAGTACTCTTTATAGTCCCACTCTTCACACTGGTGCCTTACTGTGACATAGGTGAGCCTTGCTCACGACATACAAAATACTCTGGCTAAATAATATAGCTGACTAAAGGGGAATTGGGAGGGAAACTAGAATCACCTACTTCCACCTATCCTCAGATGAGAGTTGAGTTGTAGCTCCTGGTCCTGGCTCCTGCCTCGTGTAGGGAACGCCCCCACACACACACTGTCGTGTCCTCCAGGAACTCCTTCAACGTCCCACCGTAAGCGCGTCGTCTCCGTGCCCTTTCACTGCAGGTCCGTGCTCCTCCTCGACTTCTTGTAGGGTTGGAGTCGGTCTCCCGGCCGTCGACTTCTCCTCTCAGCTACGGCTGCCTGCCTACGTCTCGGCTGCAGTCGTTCGGATTCCCGAATAGTTTTCTTCTTCCACTGCTTCCCAGTGGCTCGGTTCAGCCACTACACCGTCACAAACGGGTGAACTGCCTCAGACGTCGTATACGTCACTGCACAGACTTCACTTCTAATTGCACAGTACCTGTCCTGGAGCACTTGTTGCTCAATATCCCGTCGATTCCCTCTCTGGTCCAACACATGAACGAAGGAAGACCTCACAGAGTACTGGCAGACTTCGGGTGACGCGTAAAATCCACGGGAACGGGAAACAACTGTCAAACTGACAGGACCAGTCTTCGCACGTCCAACCACCTTGACGTGTCGTGTCAGACTGCTTCCCTCACGGAGGATTGGCTCAGCAACTACGTCATCACTGTGGAGCTATCAGCCTCGCATACGTCGCTGCCTAGACTCCACTCTTGCACAACACCTGTTCCTGGAGCACTTGTTGCTCTATATTCTGTCAATTCCTCCTCTGGTCCAACACATGAACGAAGGAAGACCCCACAGGTGATGGCAGACCACGGGTGATGCGTAAGTCCTCCGGAGACGGGGTAAACTGTCCAACTGACAGGACCCTCCAGCGCACGTCCGACCTCCTTCACGTGCTGTCTTAGACTGATGGCGCCAGCGCGGCGCGATGACCGGACCCCCTTCCTTCGTGACGTCATATTCGCCACGGGAGGTTTTCATTGGCTCCTTGTGCCACGTCGCTGTCTGTGACCAATCTGGTGTCACTGACGTCACACAGTTTTGGCGGGAAAACAGAGGGGCCAGCGCCATATTGGCTTCCTAAAGGGCCTAAACCACAGGCCAAAATACTCTTCTTTTATGAATTTCTCGGCACTCCGAGAACACTACATTCTCCTACACATATCAACCTGATGCCTGCGACGTAGAGAACGCTCGGGTATATGGACATGACTCTTACTGCAGGCTTAGGAGAAATATAAGGGGGGGAACACCGTCACAGTATGTATGTATGTATGTATGTATGTATGTATGTATGTATGTATGTATGTATGTATGTATGTATGTTTGTATGTATGTATGTATGTATGTATGTACGTATCGAGTAATTGAAAAAAAGTCCGGTCTATTTTGTTATAAAAGATAATTTTGAGGACCTATATATATATACATATATATATATATATACATATATATATATATATATATATATATATATATATATATATGTGTGTGGAGAAATAGAAACATCGACGATAGTATCCGTACCCGCATTGAACAACACCTCGACATCCTCACAGACCAACATCACCTCAGCACTGAAACAAGGATTATCAAGAAACTAACAACATTATATGGAGGACCTATGGCAATTCCACGACCAAGAGATGGCTTCCTGAACCTTGCAGGAATTAACCTCACTGAGGACCAAGTCACTCTCCTAAATCTGGGCATAAACTGTTATGTTATGTCCAGACCGAGTGAGATGGCCCGGAAAGTAGAGTTGGAAATTCTGTTGGACGACATATTCGACCTCGAGACACAAAGAAAGGTTACTACCAAAGATACCTTACAAGCAGAACTTATTGCAGAAGGAGGAAAGAATCGAGGCAACTACAGAAGCACCATACTGTCCCCCGAGCTTAAAGCGGCAGCTAAAAGCCTTCGTGAGAACAAGGAGATAGTTGTCAGGAGAGGTGACAAGTCGCCAATATATGTCATTCTTAAAAAAGACGAATATCTGGCGAAAATGAACATCATACTCTCTCACCAAACTAAGTTCCAAAGGGTAACGAAGGACACTACAGCCGAATTAAAAGCAAAGGTCAACAAACTGATCGAAACTGTGAACGCCAAGAAATCCGGACTCCACCTGCCAAAGATCATTGGGGAATATAAACCTGGATATGCGTATGGAAATGTCAAGACGCACAAGCCTGGAAACCCACTTCGGCCAATCATTAGCCAGATACCCACACCCACGTACAGACTGGCGAAGCGACTCAACAGCCTGCTGACTCCTTATGTTCCTTGCGCCTTCAGCCTGAAGTGTCCAAAGGAATTTGTTGACTTACTGCGGGGCACACGGGCCACAGGGATAAGAGCCTCGATGGACGTAGAATCGCTGTTTACCAACGTACCTGTGGACGAGACAATCGGAATGATAGCCGACAGAGTGTATCGTGATCCAGCCTGTACTCCTCTTGACATACCAGAAAATATTCTGAGGAAACTACTCCAAGCTTGTACTAAAGAGGCACCCTTCTTGAGTCCGGATGGGCACATGTATAAGCAAGTAGATGGGGTCGCCATGGGTTCTCCCCTAGGTGTCCTGTTTGCAAACTTCTACATGGGTACCATCGAGCAAAAAGTCTTAGTCGACATGAACTTGAAACCGGCCATATACTGCAGGTATGTTGACGACATTTTTACACAGGTACCTGATGTCAGACATCTAAAGGAGCTGAAGGAGGCATTTGAGCAGAGTTCCGTGCTGCGTTTCACTTACGAGATGGAAAAGGATGGGAAGCTGCCCTTTCTAGATGTAACAGTCATGGAAAAGGGCGGAGGTTTCCACACTGCAGTCTACACTAAGGAAACAAACATAGGAATGTGCCTAAATGCCAACAGCGACTGCCCAGACAGGCACAAGAGGAGTGTTGTTAACGCATATGTCGACCGTGCTCTCAGCCACAGCTCAGAATGGAAGCAAGTCGACGAAGAACTCTGTAGGGTAAGGCAGGTCCTAGTCAATAACGGCTTCTCCAATGGTTTCGTCGAAGACATCATAAGAAGGAAAGTGAAAAGCCATGCAACCTCTGAAGAGACAACTAACACAACACCTATACCCCCTATTAGACTATTTTACAGGAACTTCTTTTCCACAGCTCATAAAACGGAGGAAAGGGTCCTGAAAGATATTGTTAATAGAAACGTTATCCCTACAGACAAAAATCAGAGGATACAACTGACGATTTACTATAAAACCAGAAAAACGGCCAGCCTACTCATGAGAAACTCTCCAGACACAAAACAGAACGCTTTAAAAGAGACTAACGTCGTCTATGCCTTCAAATGCCCTCTTGGGGACTGTAAGCTCCAAAAAACCCAGTATATAGGCAAGACAACAACATCTCTTTCTAGGCGTTTAACGATGCACAAGCAACAGGGCTCCATTAAGGAACATATAATCTCTTCCCACAACCAAACCATCGCCAGAGAAATCCTAGTAAACAACACAGAAATCATCGATAGATACAGCGATAGCAGGCGGCTTGACGTTTGCGAGGCACTACACATCAAGAAGTCAACACCAGCAATCAACAGCCAATTATTGCACAACTATATTCTACCCACCTCAAGACTCCGCTCCAATATAGAAGCATCAAGAAATATGGACCAATAGGCTTTCTACAAACACTTCTATTCAATATCCATTGTTTCGTGTTCTGTCTTGTGTTGATGAAATTAATACCCTTTTAATACTCTTGTTCTGTCTTGTGTTGATGAAATTAATACCCTATTAATACCACATCTTGTTCTGTCTTGTGTTAATGCCACATCACCCCTTCCACCTCACTCAAATGTAGATATAAAATCGGAGATGCGTAAGTTCTATTCAGTTGTGTATTTGTGAACTAAAGTCTTTGAAAATGTAATAAGTTTTACGAAACGCGCTCGTGTCGCGTCAGACTAGAAATAAAAATGAATTTTGGAGAATTGATTTTTGATTTACCTCCAACAGTGAAACGAAATGTACGAAAGATTGAGAAAATTCGTGTTAGAATTATTAATCTTACTTTTTCGGTCATATTTAATAATATATGTCTACAGGAAAGACTGCTACCAAAATATACTAATATATATATATATATATATATATATATATATATATATATATATATATATATATATATATATATATATATATATATATATATATATATATATATATATATATATATATATATATATATATATATATATATATATATATATATATATGTGCGAACAAGCCTGAATGGTCCCCAGGACAATATGCAACTGAAAACTCACACCCCAGAAGTGACTCGAACCCATACTCCCAGATGCCACGCAACTGGTATGTACAAGACGCCTTAATCCACTTGACCATCACGACCGGACATAATGAGGTGATAGCCGAGGCTATTTGAACCACCCCACCGCCGGCACTCGGATAGTAATCTTGGGCATAGCATTTTACCAAATCACGTCATTCTTTGGGGCACACGTGAGGAACACAAATGCGATCCTTTTATGAATGGTCCCCAGGACAATTTCGCATTTGTGTTCCTCACGTGTGCCCCAAAGAATGAGGTGATTTGGTAAAATGCTATGCCCAAGATTACTATCCGAGTGCCGGCGGTGGGGTGGTTCAGATAGCCTCGGCTATCACCTCATTATGTCCGGTCGTGATGGTCAAGTGGATTAAGGCGTCTTGTACATACCAGTTGTGTGGCATCTGGGAGTATGGGTTCGAGTCACTTCTGGGGTGTGAGTTTTCAGTTATATATATATATGTGTGTATATTTATATATATATATATATATATATATATATATATATATATATATATATATATATATATATATATATATATATATATATATATATATCTATATATATATATATATATATATATATATATATATATATATATATATATATATATATATATATATATGCGAACAAGCCTGAATGGTCCCCAGGACAACATGCAACTGAAAACTCACACCCCAGAAGTGACTCGAACCCATACTCCCAGATGCCACGCAACTGGTATGTACAAGACGCCTTAATCCACTTGACCATCACGACCGGACATAATGAGGTGATAGCCGAGGCTATTTGAACCACCCCACCGCCGGCACTCGGATAGTAATCTTGGGCATAGCATTTTACCAAATCACCTCATTCTTTGGGGCACACGTGAGGAACACAAATGCGAACAAGCGTGAATGGTCCCCAGGACAATATGCAACTGAAAACTCACACCCCAGAAGTGACTCGAACCCATACTCCCAGATGCCACGCAACTGGTATGTACAAGACGCCGTAATCCAATTGACCATCACGACCGGACATAATGAGGTGATAGCCGAGGCTATTTGAACCACCCCACCGCCGGCACTCGGATAGTAATCTTGGGCATAGCATTTTACCAAATCACCTCATTCTTTGGGGCACACGTGAGGAACACAAATGCGAACAAGCCTGAATGGTCCCCAGGACAATATGCAACTGAAAACTCACACCCCAGAAGTGACTCGAACCCATACTCCCAGATGCCACGCAACTGGTATGTACAAGACGCCGTAATCCAATTGACCATCACGACCGGACATAATGAGGTGATAGCCGAGGCTATTTGAACCACCCCACCGCCGGCACTCGGATAGTAATCTTGGGCATAGCATTTTACCAAATCACCTCATTCTTTGGGGCACACGTGAGGAACACAAATGCGAACAAGCCTGAATGGTCCCCAGGACAATATGCAACTGAAAACTCACACCCCAGAAGTGACTCGAACCCATACTCCCAGATGCCACACAACTGGTATGTACAAGACGCCTTAATCCACTTGACCATCACGACCGGACATATCACCTCATTATGTCCGGTCGTGATGGTCAAGTGGATTAAGGCGTCTTGTACATACCAGTTGCGTGGCATCTGGGAGTAAGGGTTCGAGTCACTTCTGGGGTGTGAGTTTTCAGTTGCATATTGTCCTGGGGACCATTCAGGCTTGTTCGCATTTGTGTTCCTCACGTGTGCCCCAAAGAATGAGGTGATTTGGTAAAATGCTATGCCCAAGATTACTATCCGATTGCCGGCTGTGGGGTGGTTCAAATAGCCTCGGCTATCACCTCATTATGTCCGGTCGTGATGGTCAAGTGGATTAAGGCGTCTTGTACATACCAGTTGCGTTGCATCTGGGAGTATGGGTTCGAGTCACTTCTGGGGTGTGAGTTTTCAGTTATATATATATATATATATATATATATATATATATATATATATATATATATATATATATATATATATATATATATATATATATATATATATATATATATATATATATATATAACTGGTGCCCCTAGGAATCACATGAGACAAGCCCATGACATTACTCTAACAAGAGAAATGTTGAACAAGAATACTTGCATAATAGACAAAACCCAAGATTCAAGAAGATTACAAATTCTTGAGGCAATTCACATAAGAATAGAGCGACCTACCATGAACACCCAAATCACGGAACTATTTACTCTACCCACCATGAGAGTAAGGACAAGACAAGAACATATCGATGCCAACACAGAAGACAATGTCCAACATAACAGGCCAATTACACTGGATTAATCTTTGTGTTTAGATAGGAGATGCCTCGTATGGGCCAATAAGCCTTCTGCAGCCCCTATGTTTATCCCTTATGTATCCCCCCATGTTTTCGCCTTAATTGTATTATCACCTGACCTAATGCGGGTATAAAATCAACTAGTATTGTAAGATCTGTTCACTTGAGAATGAACCATGGAGGTTCGAAACGTCGTGCAAATTATACAAATAAGTGTAATACACTCTATAGTAAATCACTTCTTTTCTTCACCTTAAAAGTACGAAAATGAGTTTTGGAGAACTCCTATTTCAATTAAGCCCTGATGCTAAGAAAATAGTTAGAGGGATAGAAGCCCTAAACCAGAAAATAATAAATACAGAATATGCGGTCATATTCAATGAAACATATATATATATATATATATATATATATATATATATATATATATATATATATATATATATATATATATATATATATATATATATATATATATATATATATATGTCCTCAAAATTATCTTTTATAACAAAATAGACTGGACTTTTATATATATATATATATATATATATATATATATATATATATATATATATATATATATATATATATATATATATATGTCGTACCTAGTAGCCAGAACGCACTTCTCAGCCTACTATGCAAGGCCCGATTTGCCTAATAAGCCAAGTTTTCCTGAATTATTATATTTTCTCTAATTATTTTCTTATGAAATGATAAAGCTTCCCATTTCATTATGTATGAGGTCAATTTTTTTTTTATTGGAGTTAAAATTAACGTAGATATATGACCGAACCTAACCTAACCTAACCTATCTTTATAGGTTAGGTTAGGTTAGGTAGCCGAAAAAGTTAGGTTAGGTTAGGCAGGTTAGGTAGTCGAAAAACAATTAATTCATGAAAACTTGGCTTATTAGGCAAATCGGGCCTTGCATAGTAGGGTGAGAAGTGAGTTCTGGCTATATATATATATATATATATATATATATATATATATATATATATATATATATATATATATATATATATATATATATATATATATGTATATATATATATATATATATATATATATATATATATATATATATATATATATATATATATATATATATATATATATATATATATATATATATATATATATAGGTCCTCAAAATTATATTTTATAACAAAATAGACCGGACTTTTTTCAATTACTCGATTAGGGCCCCGTCATCTAGGTGCAAGTTTCCTACATTGATTGTGAGGAGCCGCTTCATTCACTCTCAACACAAGATTCCCTACTTTCAACTCAAGAGGGTTGTACCTTCTTGTCATAATGCTGAGCATAGCGGTCTCGTGCTGTTTTGGAAGCTCTAGCTGCAATTCTCAATGCATTTTTCCTTTTGTTTAGGATCTCTGATGGGTAATCTTCCCCGTATACAATGTTATGTC
Organism: Procambarus clarkii; assembly: GCF_040958095.1. Classification (NCBI taxonomy): domain Eukaryota; kingdom Metazoa; phylum Arthropoda; class Malacostraca; order Decapoda; family Cambaridae; genus Procambarus; species Procambarus clarkii. The sequence goes on from NC_091177.1 coordinate 22,823,382, forward strand.
TGTTAGGCAGACCTGATGGGAAAATTACATGAAGCCCAGTGAAAAGCAAAAGGGGTTGGGTGTTAATTGACTGATGGATGGCAGTGTTCAGAGCCAGCTGGACATAAGGCAGGTGTTCGTCCCATGAATTTACATTATGCTCTGCAAGAATTGCTAGCATATCTTTAACTGACCGGTATGTCCATTCTGTCATACCTTTAGCCTGAAGGTGATAAGCGGTAGTGAATGCTGACGTGGTTTCTAAAATCTTACATACTTCTCTAAAAATATTCCCATTAAATTCCTGACCTCGGTCAGAAACTAACACTTGGGGGGGGGGGGGGGGGGAATACCTTGACGAATCTATCCAAGAACGCTTTTGCATCAGTTCGAGAATCCTTCTGAGGTAATGCAATCAGTGTGGTGTATCTGGAAAGATGGTCTACAAACACCAATACGTACCAATTGCTTGAATGACTGTGATGGAGATCAATCAAATAAGCTCCCACCCGATCTAAGGCCTGAAAAATATCTGGGAATTCCTACAATGGAGTTTATACCTTAAGGGTACCTTTCCTCCTTTGGCAGTGACCGCAAGATTTAACGAAGATAATGACCTCTGTTATTAACATACCCGGAAAGTAAGAGAGTGACTTTGCTTTCATGTGAGTTTTAAAAATACCCTGGTGGCCTGCAATCTTAGACGAATGCGCGAGTCTCAACGCCGACGTTCTTAATGCATCTACCGATAACCAGCTGAAATACTGCTCGATCCTTCTGTCCCATTACTTAAAACAGAACCTCATTCCTCGTGTCAAAGTCATGTATGGCTAAATTACGTTTCTTTGACGGATATTTTCTTCCTTCCAAATGTTCAATAATCTCTTTCCACGTAAGTTCGTTCAGCTGGAATTCTCTCATTTTTTCACTAGAAATATTTTCAATATATATGTTCACATTAATAGCAGCAATGTTTCTACTCAAAGTATCTGGCATTACATGTGACGGTCCCGGTTTGTAAAGTATCTGGAATGAGTGAGCAGACAGTTCATAAGACCAACGTGACATGCCAGGGCACTTAGTTCTTTTCTTAAGAATATGAGTTAATGCCCTGTGATCTGTATAAATGACAAAGTGAGGCTGGAATAGGTACGGGTCAAAGTATCTGACACTTTCTACTACAGCCAAAGCTTCCCTGTCAGTTGCAGAATAGCGGACCTCAGGCCCCTTAACCTTTCTACTAAAATACGCTACTGGGCGAGGAAGATTGTCATTATCGTGTTGCATTAGACACCAACCAATTGCTATGCCACTGGCATCTGTGTGTATTTCCCACTTTTTATCAAAATCAGGTACTGCCAATACTGGGGTGGAAATGAGTTGACTTTTTAATTTTACATAAGCATTATCATGCTCAGGTTTCCAACTGAATTTAATGTTTTTTTTTTTTTAGCCAGCTCAGGTAAGGGCGCTGATGTACTTGCAATACCCTTAATGTGGTGACGGAAATATCCGGCTGTCCCCAGAAACCTGCGAACATCCCTTGCCGTCTTTGGTGTTGGCATGTCAGCAATGGCCCGACAGGAGTCGGGGTCAGGTCGGATACCGTCTGTGTTCACCTGGAACCCCAGAAACTTGAATTTCTGAGATGCCCGAGAGCATTTCTGCACATTAAGTTTAAAACCTGCCTTATTTAATAACGTCAACGTCTCAGTCAAATCTCGTAAGGGCTCATTAAACGTCCTGAAATAGATAACTACATCATCCAGGTATGCTAATAAGTGCCTTTCCAAGACTGGGCTGAGGATATAATTAATTTCCCTTTGAAATGACGAAGGGCCTGTCATAACCCAAAAAGTATACGCATGAATTGATAGGTATGTACACCATCAGAGAAAGCTGTATTTTCTCTATCTTTCTCCGCTATCGGTATGGCCCAATATGCTGATTTTGCATCCAGAGTGGAAAAATACTTGGCTGACCCAAACAGATTGATTATTTCCTGAATACGTGTTAAAGGGTACACATCACCTTAGTAATATTATTGACCTTCTGGTAGTCCACACAAAACCTGTAACTACCATCCGGTTTACGCGCCAACACCATTGGCGACAACCATGGTGACATACTAGGCTCTATCACATCCTGTCTCAAAATTTCTGACACTCATCTCTGATAACTTCCTTGGCCCGTTCCAGAAGCCTCCATTGATGAGTGTAAATTGGAGGATGGTTACCTGTTGTGTTATACTGTTCAGTTCTATCCAGAAGCCCGATTTGGTCGTCTCCTGTTGCAAACAGTCCAGGAAATCTACGTAATATCCCTCTCAAAAGTTTTTTATCTGTCTGTTGCACATGTTGCAAGTCCAGTGCCGAGATTAACTTATCTACCTCTTGTGTATTATTACATCTTCCTGTCTCAATCTTGTTCTTCCCCTGTTTAACGCCATCTGTAACATTTAGTGCACTACATTGTGCTGTGGTGGCTGGCATCTCTTCCCGGCTTTGATACTGAAAAATTGCCGTATTTTCAACACTTGTCGCCTGAGACAACCTATCATCTGCCCTGAAATGATAGGTTTTATGCGAGAGATTGACAACTGTAATAAGGGCACCTTTATCAAGCACTGTTATTAGATGATGAGGAATTAGTAACCTGTCACATCTCCCAGCCACCTGAAGGGTGGTACCTGGTGCAATGTAACGTTCCACAGATGCTTAATGAATTTAACTGAATGGGGTGGACAACATTGTTTAGCCAAGACATGTAAACCACATGATTTCTTATCTGTGTCTGAAAGAGACTTAAATAACAGTCTAGGGTAATGGATGTTGTACTTCTGCTTCTTACTAATGGAAGCAACCACTGGCGGATAATTACCATTCTAATGGGATAAACTACCTGACCCAACCTCATTCTGCAATTGTTTAGCTTGGCCCAAGATATTAATTTGTTGATCATTAACCGCTGTTAAATGTTTCCCACAACGCTTAAGGCATGCATCTTTAAATGTGCTGAAGGCTGTCTTTTTAATTATCTTTGCTTGACTTCCGGTGTCCACAAAAGCTGTCAGTCTCACAGCTTCCACCTTCATCTCAAACGTAGGTCTACCAGTCAGGACACTGACTGTTCTGGGTCACCCTTGACCCGTGCACTTGTGCACACATTCCTGAAATGGTCTCAACCATGACAACTCCAACAAACATCATCACATAATCTACATCTCCCAGAAGCCTGCTGGCTACTTTCCCCAGCAACTTCTTGAGAGGCAAAACAAGGAATGGGGGTTAGGGGGGGACAGAGAGGTGGGGGGGGGAGGTGAGGAGTAAGGCATAGGGTCAATGGAGAAAATGTGGTGGGGTAACAGGAAGAGGGGTTGGTTGGATAGGTTGGGGGGATAAAGGGGAGGGTGAGGGAAGGCCGGGGAAGGGTTGGAAGGTACAGCCCGGGAGGGATTGTGGAGGGGGTTGTAAGCAGGGGGTTTGTGAGGTTGGGGTTTTTAGGAACGTGGGTTGTGAGGTTGGGGGTTGTAGGAAATGGGGTTGAGAGAGATCAGGTTGTGGGGGTTGAGAGGGAATGTAGTGTTCTACCATTCGAGGAACGCGTCGACAAGGGTATGGGTGGGGATTGGCTGGGGTTGGTATGGGTCTGTTAGGGATTGGGGTGGACATGGGTTGACCTGGGAGTGAGGAGGGTATGGGTCCCTTGGTAGGGGTTGGGTAGGGAAAGTTTGAGGTTGGGGCTGTAAACAGGGAGGATTTGAGGTTGGGATTGTAGGCAGGGAAGGGCGCCTGGGTAAGGAGGGGGGTTTTGAGGAGGGAGGGGTGCTTGTGTATGAAGGGAGTATTGGGGAGGGTGCATCTGTGTACATTGTCCTTTCATGGAGAAAACTCATTTTCACCCAAAACTTATATAACTTCAAAACCCGTCGTCGGATCCCGGTGAAAATTTAACGCATCTTACGTTTCCATAAATGAACACTAGTGAAAACTCAAAACGTTTTCTAAACTCTGCCCTTGGAAAAATCCTCCATGTGTCTAGACCGGAACTTCAATTCATTGCCTCCTATTTTAATAGACTTCCACAGCCCCAGTGAGAACCATAAATCACCTCGCCTGTTAACAAGGCGACGTCAGATGCCGGTGGCAGAATTTTGCTGACTAATTAAACTTCGTAAATAAATAAATGGACAGATGGAAACTACGCAAACGAACTCGACTACCATTTATCGCCGTGAAACAAAACACTGAATACGATGTTTGAATAAAAAAAAAATCCATGCGCAATTATGCAAAACAAAATTAAAGGATTACATTAATTTATTAAATGCCCGACAATTAATAGAATGATTTTTATAAAAATGTAATTATTTACTAAATTTATTTGACACTCGAATAATGATTAGTATCGCATTCAAAAGAATTTAGTAATAATGTTTTGCCTTTTAAATACAAGTCCAATACAATCCTAAAAAAAATTAAGTAATCACTGGGCTCTTGAACAATATATTGAAAATTGTACATGCTAGATCACGTTTGTTAGAGAGATTAGAGTATTTGAATATATACTGTGAAGCGAAGCCAGAGAGAGGTGTGGGAACCGACCTGTGAGATTTATATTTATTTAATTTATATGAATTTATATTTACGTTAATTTATATACTTCGATAGCAATTTGTATAATGATAAGTGGACTGTATTTCTGCAATAATCTCAATCTCACAAATCGATCCTCTACACATTAGGGGGGGTTTATTAAATTAATATATATGCAGCCAATCAAACTACAGTAATAGCTACATACATTGATGAGGTTCCTTATCTTATAGTACAGCAGGCTAGTCCACCAGGTATAACTAGGGTGTAGACACCAAATTATCCTCTTTGAGGTAGCTTCCATATCACCCAGTAACTGGTGCACAAAATCTTGCTTCCTCGTCTTGACCTTTAGTTTGAGGCGATTTCGTGATCTAACCGGGTCACCCTATATCCTGACATTAATGGCCATAAATGAATGATAAACGGGTTTCGGATAGACACTTAACTTGAATTTGTAGACAGCGTGTGATAATGGTGCACCTTTGGTTTCCATAACACTTCGTCCAAGTAAATTTAACAGGAGCCGAATTTGCTCCCGTGTGAGCCTCTGGTCTCAATATAAACAATGGCTGTTTAACACTCCATACTATTGACGTTACTGGCCGACATTGTCCAGATATGATAGGAGCTAAATTTGCTCCACACGTCTCGGAGGTGACACAACAATGGCTGCCCCCCTTCCTCCTGACGCCTGGCCTACTTTGTCCAGATGTCAATAAGTGATAGAAGGGTCACATTTACTCTACTTTAACATTGATAATTAAGTTAATTTATATAAGATGTTTTATGATGGTAAAGTCCAAAGACTAATGTATTTAAGAATAATTCCCACCATAATAGGTGGTGAATTATAATAGTGTGTGGTGATGATATCCCGTTTTCTTTAGACGGTAATTCCACTACAAGTTACGTTTTCTATGGGTTACTTGTTTATACAATACAGCTATTATCTGTATGATTATTAAATGGTGTCGGATTTTCCGACATAATTCCCCAGGGGGCTGCTCACGGGTCGAAGTCCTATTTAGAACAGACGAACACCGATACTCCTCCTTCGAATTATTACATTAATTTGATGTTAGTAATCACACATTTGTGTGTCTGTTCGTACAGGATGGATGTCCCGTACTAGAGTTGCAGGGGTTAGAAGTCTAATGCGATTTCATTTCCCTGTCAACTCTTGAAAGGCTAATATTCAAGCCTAATTACATATTATTTAACCCAGAAGACTGAATATGATCAAGTACTACAGTCAAGTATGATTCAGGGACTGCAGTGAGATCAGTGACATTAGATATAACTTGAAGTTTCTTCAGGTAACTGGTCACTGATATATAAACACTGAGGCCCATGGAATACATCTTGATTAAATAATAAATGTATCAAATCAGTCATCAGATTTATTGGGGTTTAATTTAGTTAATTGATTCAGAAGATTGAATAGCTCATCATTAAAGTAAAGTATGGTTCTGAGACTGCAGTGGGATCAGTGACATTGGTCGCAGTGACTTGTAGCTGTTTTAGGCTACTGTTCACTGATTTGCCACTGAAGCCTCATGAACTCATCTCCAGCTTTAAATGATGATACTAACATCAACCTCTGTTGGTATAGTCAGCTGTAATCTCCTTAGTATAATGCTACTGGAGAAATATAATCAGCTGACAAATTTAGATTTCTACTGGTATTGTTTATCTGCAGGCATAGGTCTCCTCAGGCTTGATACTGGGCCTGAGAGTAATTTACCTCCTGCAGAGTTTAACATGGTTATGCCCTGATATTTAGTAGGGCTACCGATGAATCGATGACAATAGTCTGTCCCTACAAGGAGACCGAAGTCGGTGAGGTGATCAGACTTAATATTATCTGCCAATTTTATTCCTCTATTTCTCAGGAATTTGGCTGTTGCCTTGTTCTGGGCAATTAATTTGACATAAGGCTGTAACGTGGCCTGAGTGTGATCTTCATAATTCGCAAGATCAACCATAATGTCGTCTATTTCTGTTTCTGATAAATTGGTGTTGGCAAGTTCAGCCACATATGTTGCTATTTGGCATTTGATTTGCTCAAATTTACCTGCAGCTGCTTGATAATAGCTTTCCAGGTCAGCATAATCAACTTGAGATTGTTGTGACAAATCTTCACATTTCTTGATCTGTCTTGTTAAATGGCCTTTAAGACCTGCAAGGGTTCTTTTCATTCTCCCTGCATTATCCATACTGGCTCGTTGGTGAAGCCTTGTGGGACTTGTACTTGGGCTGCTCATAATACTGAACAAGCACTGATGGTAGCCTAGGGTAAATTCTGAACTCACTAGGCAATAATCCTACCTCTACTAGAGGTTAGCACTTAAAATTAATACACATTATATATATACAATCATCCACACTAATGATTTGAGTGATAAACCAGTGTCACTGGAAGTACCTTTAGGTTAGCTCTTCTATATCACCCTAGGATGGTAGAGACACTAATTAATCACTCAAAGGTGTAATGATCATAAGTAAATTATTATATATACAACTCAATTCGAGTTGATAAAAATTACACCCAAAATAGGGTCTGGACCATTCATTAATGGTGTTAGGTTGTTGAATATAGTACAACTGACTATGGTAATAATGGGACTAGGATGAACGATAATAGTTCAACTAGTCATATCCTACCCTGTTGTGGGTTGGCAATTAGTAAATATACTGTGATCACTAGTGCAATATATATTAAATAATTCTCTATTTTGGAGAAATAATATACACAATTATTGATAATAGCCTCTTAATTAGCCTCTATGAAACTTCTAATATTATCTAGAAGTATTAAATATTATTAGTGACCTCGCGAAATAAACTCCACAAAATTCGTAGATAATCTCTCGCGAAATGTAACACCACGAAATCCGTGAACAATCTCGTGACACAGTCACTAATTTGGCTGGCTTCTATATTAGCGCTGTCATTTCACAGAATAACACGCCACCAAATCTGTGGGTGTGCATGAAACCGCTGACTAAGGCTTAACTGAACTGAGCGAGGCTCGTGAACTCGCACCAGTCAACGCCGCCGTCTTGACTGGCTTTGTTTAAATAACACTGCACTAGTATATTTAATGAATCCACTGGTTAACTGGTTCATCCGGTACTAAGATGACCAAATGTGGGTTCATAGGATCAAGTAATCCGTCATCCGGTTCGAAGATGACCAAATAATGTGGGAACCGACCTGTGAGATTTATATTTATTTAATTTATATGAATTTATATTTACGTTAATTTATATACTTCGATAGCAATTTGTATAATGATAAGTGGACTGTATTTCTGCAATAATCTCAATCTCACAAATCGATCCTCTACACATTAGGGGGGGTTTATTAAATTAATATATATGCAGCCAATCAAACTACAGTAATAGCTACATACATTGATGAGGTTCCTTATCTTATAGTACAGCAGGCTAGTCCACCAGGTATAACTAGGGTGTAGACACCAAATTATCCTCTTTGAGGTAGCTTCCATATCACCCAGTAACTGGTGCACAAAATCTTGCTTCCTCGTCTTGACCTTTAGTTTGAGGCGATTTCGTGATCTAACCGGGTCACCCTATATCCTGACATTAATGGCCATAAATGAATGATAAACGGGTTTCGGATAGACACTTAACTTGAATTTGTAGACAGCGTGTGATAATGGTGCACCTTTGGTTTCCATAACACTTCGTCCAAGTAAATTTAACAGGAGCCGAATTTGCTCCCGTGTGAGCCTCTGGTCTCAATATAAACAATGGCTGTTTAACACTCCATACTATTGACGTTACTGGCCGACATTGTCCAGATATGATAGGAGCTAAATTTGCTCCACACGTCTCGGAGGTGACACAACAATGGCTGCCCCCCTTCCTCCTGACGCCTGGCCTACTTTGTCCAGATGTCAATAAGTGATAGAAGGGTCACATTTACTCTACTTTAACATTGATAATTAAGTTAATTTATATAAGATGTTTTATGATGGTAAAGTCCAAAGACTAATGTATTTAAGAATAATTCCCACCATAATAGGTGGTGAATTATAATAGTGTGTGGTGATGATATCCCGTTTTCTTTAGACGGTAATTCCACTACAAGTTACGTTTTCTATGGGTTACTTGTTTATACAATACAGCTATTATCTGTATGATTATTAAATGGTGTCGGATTTTCCGACAAGAGGGACGAGTATCAATAGAAGGAAGAATAACAGTTTCGAAGTATTCCATGTAGAAATTAGCAAGAACAGGGGAGAGAAGGTAACCCATAGCGACACCGAAAGTTTGAGTGTAATATTTACCATTGAAAGAGAAAGAATTAGGGTCAACACAGAGTCTAATGAGTTCGAGGAAAACGTCAGTGGGAAGCGGGAGAGAAAGAAGGCCCTCAGACGCCTTCTGCTTAAGGAAAGAGAGAATGTCATCGAGCGGAACATTAGTGAACAGAGAGTCGACATCAAGACTAAGCATCTTACAAGAGGGTTGCAGGCTCAGTCTTTCTATGAAGTCCTGAGAGTGACGAAGGATTGGCAGGGGAAAAAGTGCCAAGATAAGGCGTCAGGGTTTTAGCGAGACAGGAAGCAAGAGGATAGCTGACAGAGCCCCGTGAAGAAATGATAGGACGAAGAGGAACACCAGGTTTATGAGTCTTAGGAAGACCATAGAAATAAGGAAGAAAAGGGCAGATGACACGGAAACGTTTAATGAGATCAAAGTAAGGAGGACAAAGACTAGAGAGCTGTCTTAGTTAGCGATTAAAGGAAGTTTTGAGGCGATCCAAAGGGTTAAAAGTGAAAGGAGCATAAGTGCGAGAGTCAGAGAGCAAGACATCTGCTTTTCGAAAGTAGTCCTCACGGTCAAGGACAACCACCGAATTGCCTTTGTTGGAAGGAAGGATAAGAATGGAGTTGTTAGATTTCAGTGAGGCGAGGGCAAGCTGAAAGCGACGAGGAAGGTGGTGCTTTTTAGAAAACAAGCTGTCAAGAACGGGGATAAGGGCCCCTCTAAAGGCCGATAGGTCCGAAAGAGTACTAGAGTTAGAATTGACAAACCTGTCAAAGGAACTAATGAGGTCTATGCCACAGCGTGGGTCAGGGGAAGTAGCAAAAGAAAGACCAAGTCCAAGAAGTTCTTGCTGGTGCTTAGAAAGAGGGTAAGATGAAAGGTTGGTAACACAGTCAGAGAGAGAGAGTATTTGGCCCAAGGACTGTTGGAGATCAGGCGTTGAAGTTTGTTGCGGAGTGTGGAGGAGTGGTGGGGTAGAGGAGACGTGAGCAGTGTCAAATGCAATGGGAAATATGATATTGCATAGATCATTGGGAAGAGAAGGGAACAGAAAGCGTTGATGTTGACGAACAGCTAGAAAAGCATCGTCAACTTACAAGGAGGTGGCATGAATAAGTTCTTGAAGAAGAAGGGGATGTTCATGAAAAGGAGATCCCGAAGTGTTGAACCGGAGAAAGTGAAATAAAGAAAGAGGGGAGAACTTGCTCAGCAAGACAGTCTTTAAGAAACCTGAGCTGGTTCTTCCGACGCTTGGCGGCAAGAAGGGAAGATTCGAAGGCGCGAAAAGGCTGTTTAAAGGAAGGTAGTGCATCGAAGAAATTAAACAGAGTAAGACGCTTACGAGTGGTATCCATATGCAGGCGATGAGTCACAATAACGTGACTGAAGTATGTTAACCAGACCACACACACTAGAACGTGAAGGGACGACGACGTTTCGGTCCGTCCTGGACCATTCTCAAGTCGATTGTGATGAGGGATTGATTGATTGATAAAGATTAAGCCACCCAAAAGGTGGCACGGGCATGAATAGCCCGTATGTGGTGGCCCTTTTCAGCCATTACCAGTATCAAGAGCTGTTACTGGAGATCTGTGTAGGTGCGAATGCACCCTGCGTGACGGGAGATGTCTCCCTCGTTAATGTGTTAAGATGAAGATGAAGCCACCCAAAAGGTGGCACGGGCATAAATAGCCCGTAAGTGGTGGCCCTTTTGAGCCATTACCAGTATCAAGAGCTGATACTGGAGATCTGTGGAGGTGCGACTGCACCCTGCGTGACGGAGGTGTCTCCAGTGTGATGAGGGATTGATTGATGAAGATTAAGCCACCCAAAAGGTGGCACGGGCATAAATAGCCCGTATGTGGTGGCCCTTTTGAGCCATTACCAGTATCAATAGATGATACTGGAGATTTGTGGAGGTGCGACTGCACCCTGCGTGACGGGAGATGACTCCCCTTGCTATTCTATTGATGATTGATTTAGATTAAGCCACCCAAAAAGTGGCACGGGCATGAATAACCCGTAAGTAGTGGCCCTTTTGAGCCATTATCAGTATCAAGAGCTGATACTGGAGATCTGTGGAGGTGCGACTGCACCCAGCGTGACGGAGGTGTCTCCAGTGTGATGAGGGATTGATTGATGAAGATTAAGCCACCCAAAAGGTGGCACGGGCATGAATAGCCCGTAAGTGATGAGGGAGGTGATATAGGCAATAAATAGGCTAGAGAAAAGTGAGGAGCAAGGCCAAATGTACGAAGGGGATGGTACTAGGAATAAGAACTGCAGAAGGCCCATTGGCCCATACGTGGCATCTCCTATTATAACCACCGAATATGAAGGGGATAGTAATAGGAATAAGAAAAGGATAGCAAGGGAACGTAAGAGAAAACAATGAACAGATAAAAGAGAGAAGAGAGAAAGAAAAGGAAAGAGAAAGAAAGATAAATGGAAGGGCAAGCTATGTTAGGTCACGTTTGTTTGTCTTTCTCTCTCCCTTCTCTTTTTTCTGTTCATTGTTTTCTCTTACGTTCCCTTGCTATCCTCTTCTTATTCCTACTACTATCCCCTCTAACCGGGTGAGAACAACCGGGTGGGAACAACCAGGTGAGAACAACCGGGTGAGAACAACCGGGTGAGAACAACCAGGTGAGAACAACCGGGTGAGAACAACCGGGTGAGAACAACCGGGTGAGAGCCACCGGGTGAGAACCACCCTGTGAGAACAACCGGGTGAGAACCACCGGGTGAGAACCACAGGGTGAGAACCACCGGGTGAGAACAACCGGGTGAGAACAACCGGGTGAGAACAACCGGGTGAGAACAACCGGGTGAGAACAACCGGGTGAGAACAACCGAGTGAGAACAACCGGGTGAGAACCAACGGGTGAGAACAACCGGGTGAGAACAACCGGGTGAGAACAACCGGGTGAGAACCACCGGGTGAGAACAAACAGGTGAGAACCAACGGGTGAGAACACCCGGGTGAGAACAACCGTGTGAGAACAACCGGGTGAGAACCACCGTGTGAGAACCAACGGGTGAGAACAACCGGGTGAGAACAACCGGGTGAGAACCACCGGGTGAGAACCAACGGGTGAGAACAACCGGGTGAGAACAACCGGGTGAGAACCACCGGGTGAGAACCACCGGGTGAGAACCACCGGGTGAGAACAACCGGGTGAGAACAAACGGGTGAGAACCACCAGGTGAGAACAACCGGGTGAGAACCACCGGGTGTGAACAAACGGGTGAGAACCACCGTGTGAGAACAATCCGGTGAGAACAACCGGGTGAGAACAAATGGGTGAGAACCACCGGGTGAGAACCACCGTGTGAGAACAATCGGGTGAAAACAAACGGGTGAGAACCACCGTGTGAGAACAATCGGGTGAGAACAACCGGGTGAGAACAAACGGGTGAGAACCACCGGGTGAGAACCACCGTGTGAGAACAACCGGGTGAGAACAACCGGGTGAGAACCACCGAGTGAGAACCACCGTGTGAGAACCAACGGGTGAGAACAACCGGGTGAGAACAAACGGGTGAGAACCACCGGGTGAGAACCACCGGGTGAGAACAACCGGGTGAGAACAACCGGGTGAGAACAACCGGGTGAGAACCACCGGGTGAGAACAAACAGGTGAGAACCAACGGGTGAGAACACCCGGGTGAGAACAACCGTGTGAGAACAACCGGGTGAGAACCACCGTGTGAGAACCAACGGGTGAGAACAACCGGGTGAGAACAACCGGGTGAGAACCACCGGGTGAGAACCAACGGGTGAGAACAACCGGGTGAGAACAACCGGGTGAGAACCACCGGGTGAGAACCACCGGGTGAGAACCACCGGGTGAGAACCAACGGGTGAGAACAACCGGGTGAGAACAACCGGGTGAGAACCACCGGGTGAGAACCACCGGGTGAGAACAACCGGGTGAGAACAACCGGGTGAGAACTACCGGGTGAGAACCACCGGGTGTGAACAAACAGGTGAGAACCACAGGGTGTGAACAAACGGGTGAGAACAAGCGGGTGAGAACCACCGGGTGTGAACAAACAGGTGAGAACCACCGTGTGAGAACAATCGGGTGAGAACAACCGGGTGAGAACAAACGGGTGAAAACCACCGGGTGAGAACCACCGGGTGAGAACCACCGGGTGAGAACAACCGGGTGAGAACAACCGGGTGAGAACCACCGGGTAAGAACAACCGGGTGAGAACAACCGGGTGAGAACAACCGGGTGAGAACCACCGGGTGAGAACAACCGGGTGAGAACAACCGGGTGAGAACCAACGGGTGAGAACAACCGGGTGAGAACAACCGGGTGAGAACAACCGGGTGAGAACAAACGCGTGAGAATAACCGGGTGTGAACAAACGGGTGAGAACAAACGCGTGAGAACAAATGGGTGAGAACATCCACGTGTGAACAAATGGGTGAGAACAAACACGTGAGAACAACCTAGAGAACCACCAGGAGAACAACCAGGTGAGAAGAACTGGGTGAGAACAACCAGGTGAGAACAACCAGGTACTCACCTATTTGTACTCACCTATTTGTGCTTGCGCGGGTTGAGCTCTGGCTCTTTGGACCCGCCTCTCAACTGTCAATCAACCGGTGTACAGATTCCTGAGCCTACTGGGCTCTATCACATCTACACTTGAAACTGTGTATAGAGTCAGCCTCCACTACATCACTTCCTAATGCATTCCATCCGTTAACTACTCTGACACTGAAAATGTTCATTCTAACGTCTCTGTGGCTCATGTGGGTACTCAGTTTCCACCTGTGTCCCCTTGTTCGCGTCCCGCCATCATCCCACCAGGTGAGAACATCTAGGTGAGAACAACCAGGTGAGAACAACCAGGTGAGAACAACCAGGTGAGAACAACCAGGAGAATATCCAGGTGAGAATAACCAGGTGAGAACAAACGGGTGAGAGCAACCAGGTGAGAATAACCGGGTGAGAACAACCAGGTGAGAACAAACGGGTGAGAACAACCAGGTGAGAACAACCAGGTGAGAACAAACGGGTGAGAACAACCAGGTGAGAACAAACGGGTGAGAACAAACGGGTGAGAACAACCAGGTGAGAATAACCGGGTGAGAACAAACAGGTGAGAACAACCAGGTAAGAATAACCGGGTGAGAACAACCAGGTGAGAACAACCACTTGAGAACACCCAGGTGAGCCTACTGGGCTCTATCATATCTACATATGAAAGTGTGTATGGAGTCAGCCTCCACCACATCACTTCCTAGTGCATTCTATTTACTAACTACTCTGACACTGAAAAAGTTCTTTTAACGTCCCTGTGGCTCATGTGGGTACTTAGTTTCCACCTGTGTTCCTTTGTACGTGTACCACCCGTGTTTAATTATCCATCCTTGTCTACCCTGTTTGTTCCCCTGAGAATCTTGTATGTGGTGATCATGTCTTCCCGAGCTCTTCTGTCTTCCAGCGACGTGAGGTGCAGTTCCCTCAGCCTTTCCTCGTAACTCATGCCTCTTAGTTCTGGGACTAGCCTAGTGGCTAGTCCCAGAACTCAGAGTCCTAGTCTCTGAACTTTCTCCAGTTTCGTCATGAGCTTTACATGGTATGGGCTCCATGCTGAGGCTGCACACTCCAGGATTGGTCTTACGCATGTGGTATGCAAGGTTCTGAAAGATTCCTTACACAAGTTTATGAAGGCAGTTCTGAACAACCAGGTGAGAACAACCAGATGAAAAAATCAGGTGAAAACAAAAAGGTGAAGCAACCAGGTGAAAACAACCAGGTGAGAACAACCATGTGATAATAACCAGGGGAGAACAACTGGTTGTTCTCCCTTGGTTGTTTCACCTAGTTGTTCTCATCTGGTGGTTGTCACCTGGTTGTTCTTTTAGCCAGCCACGTATACGCCGCCGATGTTATTCCTTTGATGTACGCTGCAGGAGACAGGTTTGGCGTGATATCAACTCCTAGATCTTTCTCTCTGTTCGTTAAAGGACATCTCCCATTCAGTATCCAATATCCGGCTTCCAATTTCCTTCCCCTAGTTTCATTACTTTCCATTTACTTGGGTTGATCTTCAGAAGCCATTTCTTGGACCATTCATTCAGTTTGTTTAGGTCCTCTTGTAGCCTCATACTATCTTTCTCCGCTTTAATCTTCCTCATAATTTTTGTATCGTCCGCAAACATTGAAAGGAACGAGTCTACTCCCTCTGGGAGATCATTTACATATATCAGGAACAGTATAGGTCCAAGAACTGATCCCTGAGGGACTCCATTGGTAACGTCTCGCCAATCTGAAACCACACCACTACCTGTCCTCTTAAAAAGAACGTCGCTTTTGGCCGTTTACCCGTATGGCCGAATATGGACGTAATTTGAAAATGAAAAAAAATGAAATTTAATTAAATTTGGGATTTTTCCCAACAACAGTAAGTTAAGGAAGGGTCCTCTGATAGGTTAGGTGGGCAGGAAATTCTCATAAAGTTTCAAAACGGTATGAAAAAGTGTATATGTGTGTGTGTGTGTGTGTGTGTAATTACCTAAGTGTAGTTACAGGATGAGAGCTACGCTCGTGGTGTCCCGTCTTCCCAGCACTCTTTGTCATATAACGCTTTGAAACTACTGACGGTCTTGGCCTCCACCACTTTCTCACCTAACTTGTTCCAACCGTCTACCACTCTGTTTGCGAAAGTGAATTTTCTTATATTTCTTCGGCATCTGTGTTTAGCTAGTTTAAATCTATGACCTCTTGTTCTTAAAGTTCCAGGTCTCAGGAAATCTTCCCTATCGATTTATATCAATTCCTGTTACTATTTTGTATGTAGTGATTATATCACCTCTTTTTCTTGTCTTCTAGCTTTGGCATATTTAATGCCTCTAACTTCTCCTCGTAGCTCTTGCCCTTCAGTTCTGGGAGCCACTTAGTAGCATGTCTTTGCACCTTTTCCAGTTTGTTGATGTGCTTCTTAAGATATGGGCACCACACAACCGCTGCATATTCAAGCTTTGGCCTAACAAAAGTAGTAAACAATTTCTTTAGTATATCGCCATCCATGTATTTAAAAGCAATTCTGAAGTTAGAAAGCGTGGCATAGGCTCCTCGCACAATATTCTTTATGTGGTCCTCAGGTGATAGTTTTCTATCTAGAACCACCCCTAGATCTCTTTCTTTATCAGAATTCTTTAAAGATTTCTCACATAATATACAGGTTGTGTGGGGTCTATGTTCTCCTATTCCACATTCCATAACATGGCATTTATTAACATTAAATTCCATTTGCCAAGTGGTGCTCCATATACTTATTTTGTCCAGGTCATCTTGAAGGGCATGACAATCATCTAAGTTTCTTATCCTTCCTATTATCTTATCATCAGCAAACATGTTCATATAGTTCTGTATACCAACTGGTAGATCATTTATGTAAACAATAAACATCACTGGTGCAAGAACTGAACCCTGTGGTACTCCACTTGTGACATTTCTCCAGTCCGCTACATTGCCTCTGATCACTGCCCTCATTTTTCTACCAGTCAGAAAAATATTCATCCATGTTAGAAGCTTACCTGTCACCTCTTCAATATTTTCCAGTTTCCAGAAGAACCTCTACCTGTCACCTCTTCAATATTTTCCAGTTTCCAGAAAAACCTCTTATGTGGAACTCCGTCGAAAGCCTTTTTTAGGTCCAGATAGATGCAGTCAACGCTCTCTTTCCTGTAATATCTCTGTTGCTCGATCATAGAAACTGAGTAAATTCGATACACAGGATCTTCCAGATCGAAAACCATACTGTCTGTCTGATATTATATCATTTCTCTCCAGGTGTTCTACCCATTTAGTTTTAATTATTTTTTCCAATCTTTTGACTATTACACTTGTCAATGATACCGGTCTATAATTAAGGGGGTCTTCCCTGATTCCACTTTTGTAGATTGGAACTATGTTAGCTTTTTTCCACACATCAGCTACAACTCCTGTAAACAGGGATGCCTAAAAAATTTATTCCATGATGCCTCTGTGTGTGTGTGTGTGTGAACTCACCTAGTTGTGCTTGCTGGGGTTGAGCTCTGGCTCTTTGGTCCCGCCTCTCAACCGTCAATCAACAGGTGTACAGGTTCCTGAGCCTATTGGGCTCTATCATATCTACACTTGAAACTGTGTATGGAGTCAGCCTCCACCACATTGCTTCCTAATGCAATTGTGTGTGTGTATGTGTGTGTGTGTGTGTGTGTGTGTGTGTGTGTGTGTGTGTGTGTGTGTGTGTGTGTGCGTGCGTGCGTGCGTGCGTGCGTGTGTGTGCGTACGTGTGTTAAATTACCTAAGTGTAGTTACAGGATGAGAGCTACGCTCGTGGTGTCCCGTCTTCCCAGCACTCTTTGTCATATAACGCTTTGAAACTACTGACGGTCTTGGCCTCCACCACCTTCTCACCTAACTTGTTCCAACCATCTACTACTCTGTTTGCGAAAGTGAATTTTCTTATATGTCTTCGGCATCTGTGTTTAGCTAGTTTAAATCTATGACCTCTTGTTCATCAAGTTACAGGTCTCAGGAAATCTTCCCTATCGATTTTAGCAATTCCTGTTACTATTTTGTATGTAGTGATCATATCACCTCTTTTTCTTGTCTTCTAGTTTTGGAATATTTAATGCCTCTATCCTCTCCTCGTAGCTCTTGCCCTTCAGTTCTGGGAGCCGCTTAGTAGCATGTCTTTGCACCTTTCCCAGTTTGTTGATGTGCTTCTTAAGATATGGGCACCACACAACCGCTGTATATTCTAGCATTGGCCTAACAAAAGTCGTAAACAATTTCTTTAGTACATCGCCATCCACGTATTTAAAAGCAATTCTGAAATTAGGAAGCGTGGCATAGGCTCCTCGCAAAATATTCTTTATGTGGTCCTCAGGTGTTGGAAATTTCCAACACTAATAAACTACTATTGTATTATAATAAATCATTATCATTATATACTAACTACAGTAGTTACAAATTTTACTAACGGTAGTGTCAACATAAATTAACTATTGCATCTGTGTATTAATGCTAGAATTCTCGTGAAATCGAGTAGCAACATTGCGTCAGATAATGTCCAGTTAGATACATTTATTACCAATGGGTTAGAAAATTGAATGTGGTTCTCTAAAAATCATCAGTATTCAGTATAATAATTGCTTACGGATAATATAACTCCCAATAATTTCAAACCGAGAGTTATTAACTAAATTGTTCTGTAGTAACAGTCCTTTCTGTTACGTATGAATGTCATGGAGAAAATAAATTCTTCTCCATTTCTCGTTTAACACCATAAAACGAGAATATGATAATATTTAAAGCCCTATAATTGTAACCCCGTTCTCATTAACGTATTACATCTATAATTGTGCAGAAAAGAATTATTCGTGATTAAAAATTTCTGTGGCGAATGCGAGAGAGGGGTTGAGGGAGGCGGCGACGCCATTGTGCGAGAGGAGGTATCCCTGGCGTGAAGAGTGGCGAGACACGTGGTAGTGACTGGAGAATTTATCGGCAAGAATTACACTGATACTCGGTCAACAGTTGATAATTACTCATCCACGTGTTCTATAGTGCCCAGCCAGTTAATAACGCGTCAACAATTGAAGCCAAAACCCGTAAATACACGTACACAGCAGTGAACGTCTGGGACCGGCAGACCTCAGTATTTAATACGCTCACGATAAGTATAGGTTTCTCGTTTGATGCATCATCCAAGATTGTATATTTGTGAGTAGTCTGTCGTTATATAGTGAGGAGATCCAATATACAACGTTAGTACCAGTTAGGCAATTCCTCCGTTTTCATGAATATTGAAATTAAAACGTAGCCTATTCAAATGCTACTTAATCTTCTCTAATTTCAGCGTGTATGCGAGGAGTCATCAAGTTGTTTCTCTTCATTCGCGCTATTCATCTCCAGTTCCTTCCTTGTGGAGATCCTGTGAACACGAGGACGAATGACGAAACGATGTTATAGAAATCGTCTTAAAGCTAAGTCTTTTTTTGTACAAATTTAATTTACATGATTTGATTCTTATATAATTCTTGTAGAATCTTTACCTTGAATAGATTATTACCAGAAATGATGATTGGTAATTCATGTGTTTGCTCTGACTGTTGCTCATTAATTATAATCTTTAATATTCACAATTTGAATTCTCATATTTGAATCTATAGTAGTTTAGATTTATAATATCATTTACTCAGCAATGAACTGGTGGCGAACCACATTAGTTCCTAGATGTATATGAATTTCTAGAAAAAAACCCAATGTAGGTATTTGAGGCTTTGACTTTAATTAATTAATAATACAGACCATTCATTATTTCAAGTGATTATCCTATTAATAATTATCCATAGACACTAGTTCTCTAGTGTTATTCTAATGATCACTTTTATTAGTTTTCCCTCTTTTCTCAAAAGTGGGTGGTCCTTCGATTTATCAAATCAAATAAGTAAATAATTGAATATATGAGTCAAGCCCCGGATATCCCACATTATGGTCCTTATCGAACCGAATATATATATTAATTAATCACTAACACCAATTATGTGTTAACCATTATTGGGCTATACAAATATTTCAATTTACGGCTGTCAGCAGACTGTCCATTATAGCCTAAATTCAATCCATAATTACTGATTCACTTAAGTCAGTGAATTCATTAACATTTTAGGATCCAGTATACTAATACAAATTACTGATCCCATACTAATTAATCATTACTAACCCTGATAACATTAGATTCCACAATTAGGAAGTACATTCAGGTGTTAAATATTATTTACGGCAGTAGAATACCTGCCAAACACAATTAATACTTTTGTGTTCATTTAATTTCTTATACACATAATTTCTACCAGTGTATGTATTATATAAAATTACAAAATCCAAAAACATAGCACAACTATATATTCACATTATTGCACCACATTTATTGTAGTTATTATGCCAACCCAACAGAGGTAGGATATTTCAGACTGACACGGTACTAAGATTTGTACAAAATCAGTCTACACCATTAGCTGCATTAATAGGTAGGATTATTACCTAACTAGTTTCGTTAGACAGTGCTGGTGCATTATTAATTTATGTAGTGCTGACCCGAATGGGTGGGATTAACCATTTATTGTGTAATTATATTTTATTACATATTTCTATGTACATCTTTGAGTGTTACTGAAAGTTCACTACCCATCCAAGGCTGATTTTGAAGAGCTAAGCTAAGGAACACCTGTAGTGATACCAAGGCACCACTCAAATCTTAGTTGCTTATTATTAGGTAGGTAGCTAACCTCTAAATGAGGTAAATTTTAATCAGCCTCAAGAAAATATCAGGCTGTCAATAATTATACCTGCTCTACATAAAGGAGCAAGTACCATAGCTGTCCAAGTAGCTATATAAGCCCTTTAAAGCTCAAACTTACAGCCAGAATGGCTACTCCAGAAAAAACTGGAAGAATCTTGAGAGGTCTTCAAGATCACCTGTCAAGACTACTTGTCAAATGTGACAACTGTTTAGGAACTAACTCAGTTGACGTCTTCAGGCTAGTAAGTTCCACAAGGGTGGCTAGCCTAAAATATGACTATGTAAAGGTTATAATCGAGTCTTATAGGAACATACTCCTTGTCAGTAATACTGACCCAGACGAATTGCGTCTGATAGAATCTGATCTTGCCGACTATGAAGATATCATTCAAGACAAGTTAGATCAATATAACAAAGTGCTTGCGACACAAAATGTTCCTGAGTGGATAGAACATTTTTTTAGTAGACCTACACCCGAGCAAGCACCCAGCTCAGATGAAATACATGAGCTACCTCAAAATGAGGAGAATCCTCTAATTAATACTGATCACTACACAGGATCAACAACTGAAGTTCATCCTTCATTTTCTACCATTTCATCCAATACAACTTCACGTAATAATTTATTTACAGAGTCTGATCAATTTTCAGACAGCTCTTCTCAATGTTCCCTGGATTCTATAAATTCAATGTATGAGGCTACTGAATTAACTAGCTCCTTACAGGAACCCAGAGAAACAAGTGAAGCTGCAGGTGAAACTCTTAGTGAAGCTGTAATAATCAGTGAATCTGAACCAGAAAATGATAAAGCTGAAGTTGCAGCAGCAGCTGAAGCTGTAATTAAAGCTGAGGCTAAGCAAGAAGCCTTAAGCAACTCAAGTAATGGTCATAATTACTCACACCAGCCTTCTAGGGTAAGTGCTAACAATGAGACGACTGTTATAAACCTTGTACACCAATTACTAGATTTATCTCCACCAGAACAATCAGTTGACTCTTTACAAGCTTTTAGTTTTCAGCTTGAGTCACTGTTAAATTCCTTCAGTAAAGAGGTGGATCACGCAACTGCTGAGTGGATGACTGAAATTATCATCCAGAGAAAATTGTCTGGTGACACACTCAATAAATTATATGTATACCAGAATGGTAATGTCCTGTCAATGCAGGATATATTTACAGGTTTGCGCAATATAAGCAATCATTCAGGAAACCAGGCACTTAATGCCTCTTCTGAATGCACCGAAACTGTACCCACATCAGTTTCCTTACCTGGAACTCCTAAAGTGACACTGTCACCAGGTAATAAGGGTACTAATAATCGATGTAATAACAATAAGTCAAACACTGGTTCATCAGTAAGGCCCAAGAGCCCCACAGGTGCTCCTAAGAGACCTAATAGTCCAAAGAGCACTCCCAAGAGCCCGGTAATTGCTCCCCAGAGTACACCAAGTACTCACAAGAGAATCAATAACAAGCAAAGGCAAGCAACAAAACCATCCCAACCTTCAGTTACTGTTTTACCTAAACCGGTAACCCCTAAACGAGCTGTAGGATGGGGAATGTGCTTGTTTTGCAATCAAAAACATTCTCTGTACAAATGTACTAATTACCCTAATAGAGACACAAGAGTCAGACGACTCAAACAGTTACACAAATGTACTAGGTGTCTCAAATCACATAATGTTGATAGCTGTGACACCCCACTGAACACCTGCAATAGGAGTAGAAGGGGGCAAGCATCATGCTGCACTGTGCAAATTAGTCAGGACAAATTATGTCAATCCTAGAATAGGAGGTAGAGAATCTATACCAGTACAGTGCTGCAAGGTGCGAGATGTGAACAGCGTAATTTCACAAGCATCTCAAGTGGATGGAACTTTGCCTGCTGCCCAACTTCAAGTAAAGAACAAAGGAACCAAGATCACCACTCGTGGATTATTTGATCAAGGTTCCCAGAGAACTTTCATTACTCAGAAAGAGGCAGAGACACTCAATTTACAACCAATCGGACAGGTAAAATTAAACCTGTCAGGGTTCATGATAAATCGAGGACCCCAAGAATACTCAATAGTTCAACCGCTTGTACGACTAGGTAGTCATGTCAAGGCAATCCAAGCCATTGTTGTAGATCAAATACCTTTTGACCTAAATATTAAGGGTCTGGGGTACACAGCCCACTTTCTGCAGGAACGTGAAATTAATTTGGCTGACAACAAGTTAACGTCTGACCGTCTTAACAATGTAGATGTACTAGTGGGAGCAGAGTACTATTACCAGTTCATAACTGGACATGTTAAACGATTGGGCATGAATATGCTCCAATCTGCAGGTGGCTACTTACTTACTTGTAAAGTTCTGAGTGTGAACAAGCCTAGGCCTGCCAACAATAATAAATTAGTCAGCAGTAAATCAATTCTCCAGCAGCCAGCTAAAAGGAGTAACACAGCTGATTAATAAACCCAGATTGAATGTAGTACAATTAGTATTCGCCGAGATGTTTCATAGCTCTCAGTGGAAAACCAGTGGTCCGTACCTAAACAAGTACAAGTCATAGCGACCAAGCCATTGAATCCACTGCAGACCTAGAATTATTCTCAACAAGTAATAATTGACCACACTCAATCTCCCTAGGTAATTGATAATGTTAGGCTAGAGAATCTAGCACTCCCTAGGTAATTAATAATATTAGGCTAGAGAATCTAGCATTTCCTGAATTTAGCAATACTATGAAGTCATCAAACAACTTCTATAATTATAAATTCACTGGGACCAAGGTCCAAAATACCTGCGCTTAAGGTTTGCCAAGAAAACCTTATCAATTCAATGTTTTCTGCACTAAGAGTTAGTGAAAAATACTTGCATCAATTTTTGCTTGAGCTGTTTTCTTTCGTTTCTGCTTAATTATTGTAGGAGCGCAGCACGAACAAACTTGCAAACTTACCAATACGTAAGTGAATCTACAGAGAACTAATAACCCGTGAAACGTTTAGGTTGGGAAAATGTTACAAATTATCTTGAATAGGATTAATCGTGGCAGTAATTAAATTTCCAGCAACGTTAGGTTTCCCTTTGTTTAATGCATTATCATTAAACCATCAGCATTGTTACTTAACATGCTTAATGAGCTCAATATAGCTCATCTTTGAGTTAACGTGATATTTGAGCGATTTAATGTTCCCCATGCTTATACGAGCACTGCTCGCCATGACAATTGAACGCTACAATGCTCCACCTCGTTAATTCGAGTTCAATATAACTCACCCTGAGTTAGCGTAATAATTGAGCCCTTTAATGTTCCCCATGCTAATACGAGCACTGTTCGCCATGATAATTGAACGCTTCAATGCTCCACGCGCTAATTCGAGCACTGCTCACCAGAGAATTTGCCTAGAATCCGTGCTTAGCTATTCTTCAACAAGGATCTTGCACCTAATAACCCAAGCTGATCTTACAGCTTACCTGTGAATTAACGTAATAATTGAGTGCTATATTGTTCCCCATGCGAATACGAGCTCAATATTGCTCGCCATGATAACTGAACGCTACAATACTCCTCCTCGTTAGTTCGAGCTCAATATAGCTCACTCTGTTAACTCTGTTAACGAGCTCAATATAGCTCACCCTGTTAACGAGCTCAATATAGCTCACTCTGTTAACGAGCTCAATATAGCTCACAATGTTAACGAGCTCAATATAGCTCACCCTGTTAACTGTTAACGAGCTCAATATAGCTCACCCTGTTAACTGTTAACGAGCTCAATATAGCTCACTCTGTTAACGAGCTTAATATAGCTCACCCTGTTAACTGTTAACGAGCTCAATATAGCTCACCATGTTAACGAGCTCAATATAGCTCAACCTGTTCACGAGCTCAATATAGCTCACCATGTTAACGAGCTCAATATAGCTCAACCTGTTCACGAGCTCAATACAGCTCCCAATGTTAATTTGAGTACATTATTGCTCACAATTAGCTAGAGTAACTTCACTAAGAATTAATAAGTTATCACAATTAGCTTAGTCCTCTACTTAGGTAGGTTAGAAATTTAAACCATTTATTTAGGTTGGTTTAGGGACGTTAGTTAGTGTCAACTGAGTACTAGCCTAGTCTGTACTC
This sequence comes from Procambarus clarkii, assembly GCF_040958095.1. Classification (NCBI taxonomy): domain Eukaryota; kingdom Metazoa; phylum Arthropoda; class Malacostraca; order Decapoda; family Cambaridae; genus Procambarus; species Procambarus clarkii. The sequence continues at coordinate 22,847,697 of NC_091177.1, forward strand.
ACAATTAATTACAGTTGACTATACTTAAAGAGACTGATTAATAAACTCAATTTTCATTTAAAAGTTGAGAATGTATTAATGAGTTTACAGTGTCAAGCCTATGAGTTGCAATTCAATTAGCTCATGAGTCAGAATGACTAGGCTACTAATTTCACTGTCGACTCAGAATCTTCCTTGATTTTAATGAACAAACCTTTTCAGTTCTCTAATATTACACTATTTTAGCTAGTTAGCAACTTAGTTATACCATCAGTCAGAATGACTACTGCACGGCAGTTCATATTAAGTCAAATTTCTTCATTTGATTTTGGGGTGATCATGATGCTCCGTGATGTTATTGTCTAGTAACTCAATAGTTACAAGTCACAGCGACCTTACTGTAGAGTCAGAGTCTCCTTGATGTCGAGTCAACATAAATTAACCATTGCATCTGCGTATTAATGCTAGAATTCTCGTGAAATCGAGTAGCAACATTGCGTCAGATAATGTTTAGTTAGACACATTTATTACCAATGGGTTAGAGAATTGAATGTGGTTCTCTAAAAATCATCAGTATTCCATGTAATAATTACTTACGGATAATATAACTCCCAATAATTTCAAACCGAGAGTTATTAACTAAATTGTTCTGTAGTAACAGTCCTTTCTGTTATGTATGAATGTCATGGAGAAAATAAAATCTTCTCCATTTCTCGTTTAACACCATAAAACGAGAATATGATAAAATTTAAAGCCCTATAATTGTAACCCCGTTCTCATTAACATATTACATCCATGATTGCGCGGAAAAGAATTACTCGTGATTAATAATTTCTGTGGCGAATGCGAGAGACAGGTTGAGGGAGGCAGCGACGCCATTGTGCGACAGGAGGTATCCCTGGCGTGAAGAGTGGCGAGACACGTGGTAGTGACTGGAGAATTTATCGGCAAGAATTACACTGATACTCGGTCAACAGTTGATAATTACTCATCTACGTGTTCTATAGTGCCCAGCCAGTTAATAACGCGTCAACAATTGAAGCCAAAACCCGTAAATACACGTACACAGCAGTGAACGTCTGGGACCGGCAGACCTCAGTATTTAATACGCTCACGATAAGTATAGGTTTGTCGTTTGATGCATCATCCAAGATTGTATATTTGTGAGTAGTCTGTCGTTATATAGTGAGGAGACCCAATATACAACGTTAGTACCAGTTCGGCAATTCCTCCGTTTTCATGAATATTGAAATTAAAACGTAGCCTATTCAAATGCTACTTAATCTTCTCTAATTTCAGCGTGTATGCGAGGAGTCATCAAGTTGTTTCTCTTCATTCGCGCTATTCATCTCCAGTTCCTTCCTTGTGGAGATCCTGTGAACACGAGGACGAATGACGAAACGATGTTATAGAAATCGTCTTAAAGCTAAGACTTTTTTCGTACAAATTTAACTTACATGATTTGATTCTTATATAATTCTTGTAGAATCTTTACCTTGAATAGATTATTACCAGAAATGATGATTGGTAATTCATGTGTTTGCTCTGACTGTTGCTCAGTAATTATAATCTTTAATATTCACAATTTGAATTCTCATATTTGAATCTATAGTAGTTTAGATTTATAATATCATTTACTCAGCAATGAACTGGTGGCGAACCACACTAGTTCCTAGATGTATATGAATTTCTAGAAATACCCCCCCAATGTAGGTATTTGAGGCTTTGACTTTAATTAATTAATAATACAGTCCATTCATTATTCATGTGATTATCCCTTTAATAATTATCCATAGACACTGGTTCTCTAGTGTTATTCTAATGATCACTTTTATTAGTTTCCCTCTTTTCTCAAAAGTGGGTGGTCCGTCGATTTATCAAATCAAATAAGTAAATAATTGAATATATGAGTCAAGCCCCAGATGTCCCATATCAGGTGATAGTTTTCTATCTAGAACCACCCCTAGATCTCCTTCTTTATCAGAATTCTTTAAAGATTTCTCACATAATATATAGGTTGTGTGGGGTCTATGTTCTCCTATTCCACATTCCATAACATGGCATTTATTAACATTAAATTTCATTTGCCAAGTGGTGCTCCATATACTTATTTTGTCCAGGTCATCTTGAAGGGCATGACAATCATCTAAGTTTCTTATCCTTCCTATTATCTTGTCATCAGCAAACATGTTCATATAATTCTGTATACCAACTGGTAGATCATTGATGTAGACAATAAACATCACTGTTGCAAGAACTGAACCCTGTGGTACTCCACTTGTGACATTTCGCCAATCCGTTACATTGCCTCTGATCACTGCCCTCATTTTTCTATCAGTCAGAAAAATTTTCATCCATGTTAGAAGCTTACCTGTCACCCCTCCAATATTTTCCAGTTTCCAGAACAACCTCTTATGTAGAACTCTGTCGAAAGCCTTTTTTAGGTCCAGATAGATGCAGTCAACCCAACCCTCTCTTTCCTGTAATATATCTGTTGCTCGATCATAGAAACTGAGTAAATTCGATACACAGGATCTTCCAGATCGAAAACCATACTGTCTGTCTGATATTATATCATTTCTCCCCAAGTGTTCTACCCATTTAGTTTTAATTATTTTTTCCAATATTTTGAATATTACACTTGTCAATGATACCGGTCTATAATTAAGGGGGTCTTCCCTGTTTCCACTTTTGTAGATTGGAACTATGTTAGCTTTTTTCCACACATCAGGTACAACTCCTGTAAACAGGCATGCCTGAAAAATTTATTCCATGATGCCTCTGTGCGTGTGTACTCACCTAGTTGTACTCACCTAACTGTGCTTGCTGGGGTTGAGCTCTGGCTCTTTGGTCCCGCCTCTCAACCGTCAATCAACAGGTGTACAGGTTCCTGAGCCTATTGGGCTGTATCATATCTACACTTGAAACTGTGTATGGAGTTAGCCTCCACCACATCGCTTCCTGATGCATTCCATTTGTCAACCACTATGACATTAAAAAAGTTCTTTCTAATATCTCTGTGGCTCATTTGGGCACTCAGTTTCCACCTGTGTCTCCTAGTGCGTGTGCCCCTAGTGTTAAACAGCCTGTCTTTATCAACCCTGTCGATTCCCTTGAGAATCTTGAATGTGGTGATCATGTTCCCCCTAAGTCTTCTGTCTTCCAACGAAGTGAGGTGTAATTCCCTTAGTCTCTCCTCGTAGCTCATACCTCTCAGCTCGGGTACTAGTCTGGTGGCAAACCTTTGAACCTTTTCCAGTTTAGTCTTATGCTTGACTAGATATGGACTCCATGCTGGAGCCACATACTCCATGATTGGTCTGACATATGTGGTATATAATGTTCTGAAAGATTCCTTACACAAGTTTCGAAAGGCCGTTCTTATGTTAGCTAACCTGGCATATGCTGCTGATGTTATCCTCCTGATATGAGCTTCAGGGGACAGGTCTGGCATGATATCCACCCCCAGGTCTTTCTCTCTCTCTGACTCTTGAAGTATTTCATCTCCCAAATGGTACCTTGTATCTAGTCTCCTGCTTCCTACCCCTATCTTCATTACATTTGCTTGGGTTAAACTCTAACAGCCATTTGTTCGACCATTACTGCAGCTTGTCCAGGTCTTCTTGAAGCCTCAAGCTGTCCTCCTCTGTCTTAATCCTTCTCATAATTTTGGCGTCGTCAGCAAACATTGAGAGGAATGAGTCTATACCCTCTGGGAGATCATTCCTCGTAACTCATTCCTCTTAGTTCTTGGACTAGCCTAGTGGCATATCTGAACTTTTTCCAGCTTCGCCTTGTGCTTGACAAGGTATTGGATCCATGCTAAGGCCGCATACTCCAGGATTGGCCTTACATACGTGGTAATATAGAGATTATCTGGTTTGCCGACTCTAGAACACACACCATATAATTGTCCATGTGAGAAGCAATCCATGTCTTCATATAGCGCGCACAATTCTAAAGATTGACCCTGAGCTTTGTTGATGGTTATCGTGAGGTTATCTTGAGATGATTTCAGGGCTTAGCGTCCCCGTGGCCCGGTCCACACCACCAGGCTTCTGTTTTGTTATCCGCCCCAGGAAGCAGCCCGTAGCAGTTGTCTAACTCCCAGGTTAGACACCTAGCCTGGGAGTTTTACTGCTAGGTAACAGGGGGGGATGCATCAGGGGGGGGGGGGCATTTATTGCTAGGTAACAGAGGGGCATCAGGGTGAAAGAAACTTTTTTGCCCATTTGTCTCCGCCTCCACCAGGTATCGAACCCGGAACCTCAGGACTACGAATCCGAAGCGCTGTCCACTCAGTTGTCTGGCGCCCTGCAATGGTCTTAACAATCTCAATCAACAATCTCTTAAATTGAAATGTCTTATCCGTTGGAATCATAGGAATGAGGACATCTTCACCTTTGAAAGGTCCTGTCAAAATTGTTGCTTGTACGAAGTTGCTGATTATTGTTTTACTGCAAGCCGCGGGCCTTTGCAAAGCTTTGTCTGGTTGATATCTCGCAACATGATAATTGGCACGCTGATTTTCAATTGCAGCTGTACGTGCGGTGGTATCCCTGGCAGATAGAGTGAATTCAAAAATTCTATTGGATCATTAACCGCTTAATCTGCTTCCACAACACTGTCGACGGATTTGTATGTGACTGCCTCGCTTTGGGTGTGAGACTGAATAATATTGTCAAGTTCGTAGACGTCTTTGTTCTTGGCCGCAAGAATAGCTCGTTCACTCAGCCAATCGTGATCCTTATAGTTGGTTTAAATACTGGGAAATAGTTTTTCGACCAATTCTTCTTTTGACGTCACTAAATTGCAGAAGTTATGAGGCAATGAAACTCGTCCTGAAGTCAGATCAACCGGCACGTTTCCATTCCTAATTTCCAGAAAATAATGTGAGAATATCTCAGCTCAGCTGGTGGATCGGTTTCAGCTGGACTCACACATTTATAATTAATTTTAACGTCTTTCCGAGGCTCCACAAACTAGAGCAGTTCAGGCAAGCATTTATTTCGTCCGCTGGTGTCGATCGAGGAATTACAGGTACTGTTTTCCTGAAATCTCCTGCAAGCAATATTAAAGCGTTCCCAAATAGTCTGATGTTTCCCCGCAAATCTTGCAATGATCGATCAAGAGCCTCGAGCGATTTTTTGGAGTCCATTATGCACTTTTTCCAAACAATAAGTTTGCATTTCTGCAATACTTTTCCCATGCCGGATGTTTTGGAAATGTTGTGCGTGGGAGTTTCAATGAATTGCATGTTCAATGGCAATTTCAAAGTCAAATGAGCAGTTCTTCCACCTGGTAGCAATATTGCAGCTGTTCTGGACGACGCAAGAGCTAAGGCTATGCCATTTTGGAATCGAATTGCTGCCAGAATCAATCTAATTAGGAAGGTTTTATTAGTTCCTCCTGACGCATCTAAGAAGATTTTTCCAATCCCATTATTAACAGTTTGAATTATTTGATCGTAAATACTTTTTTGCTCAAGCGTTAGCTTGGAAATCAGCTTTTGATCCCTTTTGCTTTTGATTTTGATTTTGATTTTGATTTTGATGATTTTGATTGATTTGATTTTGAAATCAATCCAATCCCATTATTAACCGTTTGAATTATTTGATCGTAAATGCTTTTTTGCTCAAGCGTTAGCTTAGAAATCAGCTTTTGCTCAAGATTTCTTGAGCATTTCTTTTGCTTTTGCTGTTGTCGTATTTGATTGCACATACGACAACAGCTCACCTGTGTTGTAATTTGGTACACGACGCAATTCTATAACGAACGAAGCAGCAGCAGATGGATTCGATGATGTCATTCCTAGTTAAATCAGAACTTTGTTCGCGATTTCTAAGCTAAAATCTTCAATAATTATCAACGCTTCGTTGTAGATTTCTGGTGTGAAAAACTTGTTCATATTTGAAATTTCCTTGCGTATTCAACAGACAATTTTTGAAGCCATGTGCGATTTATATTTCTCCTATAACTGTGTTGGAGATGGAGAGCAGCCGGTCAATATGACTGCAAAATACGCACAAATTTGATTTTATTGTGACGTGTTTGACGCGTCATTAATGCATACATCCCAGTGTCTGTTGTTCGACATTAAATTCACAACTTGAAATGCACTACGGAAAGTGGCATGTGTGACGCCGTTTGACAAATCTCAATTGCTGGAAAGACGTTGAACCGGGCATATTTACCAACAGCACGCGAAGGAAAAAGCATTCATCTTGATTGGGATGCATGGTGTACAATCTGCCTATCTTAGATTGTTTGAATATGCCAGGTTGTCCATTGACTCGCTCTTCTCGTTTGCGTCGTTCAAATGATTTTCTACTCAGATACCATATGTAATACGTAGACACTTCTGCATACAGCAGTGTTTTTGCAAACGCGTCATTCTAACATAACGTGAAGAAAGCAGTTAACATTGTAGCTGGTGGATTCATGGCTATTTGTTGCAAATATGCAGATGTGAAATAAACACGTTGTCCATTTTCTTGTTTTCAAAACAAAACAAAAAATACTATCGAAATATTTCAGTTCAAACACAGATCAATCGACACAACTCAATTCCACCGTCAACTGCACTGAAAAATAAGAACAGTTAAAAAACATGAAAAATGAAAAAAAAAAAAAAATTATACTCACGGAATGAATGGTATGGTAAACAACACACCTCAATTTCAATGCAATATCACACAAAATAAATCAAAATGAAAATAAATTTGTTACAATTCCATTTTTTTGTTTCCAATTGCATTGATAAATTGAATTTTCATGTATTTCAATTTATTTTCATTTATTTTGCGTTTGTAGCTCTTACATGCAACAGATAACGTGGTTTAAAAAAAGCATGTTTTTACCTGTCACAGGTATTGCATCTATATAATAGGTATTTAAAAACACGTGCGTATTCGAATGGAACGTTGTGTCCAACACATGGCGGTGTTTTTCAAAAATAGCATTTTTCCTGTCACAGGTGAGGCATGTATTTAGTAGGTATATAAAAACACTCACCTATTCGAATGCAACTTAGTATGTATATAAAAACCCGCTCTGATGTGACGGGAACGTTGTGTGAAAATTTCAAAGCAATCGATGAAGAACTTTCGGAGATTATCGATTTTGAACACACGAACGTTTCCATTTATATATATATACTAGCAGTACCCGCCGCGCGTTGCTGTGGCTCAGTCTGGGTAAGTGGAAAGAAAGAAAAGAGAAAGCGTACGTTTCTAATGTTTAATTTCACAATGCTTGTGGGTATACAATATTTGTTGTTGTTCCATTGTCTGTGGAGATATAGAGATTGTCTGGTTTGCCGACTCTAGAATACGCAAAATATAATTGTCCATGGGTGAAACAATCCGTGTCTAGATATAAACTGCACAATTCTAAAGATCGGCCCTGAGCTTTGTTGATGGTGACTGCAAACGCCAAACGAATTGGAAATTACAATATCTTAAATGAAATGGCATATCTCTTGGAATCATAGTAATGTGAGGAATGAGGACATCTTCACCTTCGAGAGGTCCTGTCAAAATTATTGCTTCTACGACCTCGCTGATTAACTTTTTTACGCCAAGCCGCGTGGCGTTGCAAAGTTTTGGCTGGATGATATTTCGCAACATGATAATTGGCACGCCAATTTCCAATTGCCGTACATGTGATGGTATCCCTGGGAGATCGAGTGAATTAAAAAATTCTGTTGGATAATTAACCACTTCATCTGCTTCCTCAACAGTGCCGACGGACTTGTATGTGCCTGCCTCGCTCTGAATGTTAGACTGAATAATATTGTTAAGTTCGTGTGCCGGATGCTTTGGAAATGTTGCACATGGGAGTTTCAATGAATTGCATGTTCAATGGCAATTTCAAAGCCGAGGTAGCAGTTCTTCCACCTGTAGCAATGTCGCAACTATTACGGACAATGCAAAAGGTAAGGCTATACCATTTTGGGATCGAAATGCTGCCAGAATCAATCTAATTAGGATGGTTTTAGCAGTTCTTCCTGGCGCATCTAAGAAGATTTCTCAAAGCCCGTTATTGACAGTTTGAATTATTTGATTGTAAATGCCTTTTCACTCAAGCATTAAATTATGAATATTTGATTGCACATACGACAACAGATAACCCGTGTTGTATCTTTATTCACGACGTAATTCTACATCGAACGAAGCAGCATGAGATCGATTCGGTGATGGCATTTCCAATTGATTGAGAACTTTGTTCGCAATTTCTAAACATAAATTTTCAATCATTATCAACGCTTCGTTGTATATTTCTGTTGTGAAATCCATGTTCATATTTGAATTTTCCTTGCGTATTCGACGGATAATATCTTCAATAATGTGCGATTTATATTTCTCCCATAACTCTGTTGGAGATGAAGGAGAGCCAGTGGTCAATATGATTGCAAACAATGCACGAATTTCATTTGAATGTGACGTGTTAGACGTGTCATTAATGCATACATCCTAGTCTCGGTCTTTCTTCAATTAATTCAGAGCTTGACATGCACTAAGGAAAGTGACATGTGTAACGCCGTTTGACAAATCTCAATTGCTGGAAGACGTTGATCCAGGCACATTTACCAACAGCATGCGAAGAAAGAAGCGTATTCATCTTGATTGGGATGCACGGTGGATGTCTGCCTATCGTAGTTTATTTCAATATGCCAGACTGTCCGTCGACTCGCTCTCCTCATTTGCGTCGTTGAAATGATTTTCTACTGGCATTCCACGTGTAATACATAGGCACTTCCGAATGCTGCAGTGTTTTTGCAAACGCGTCATTTGACATAACGTGAAGAAAGCAGTTAATGTTGTAGCCGGTGGATTCATAGCTGCTTGTTGCACATTTGCAGCTGTGAAATGAACGTGTTTTTCATTTTCTTGTTTTCAAAACAAAACCAAAAAACTGCTAACAAAATATTTCAATTCAATCGTAGATCAATCGAGACAGCTCAATTTTCCCACTAATTGCACTGAAAAGTAAGAAGAACAGTTAAAAACACGAAATGAAGAAATTGAAAAAATTAAACAAATAAACTATACTCACGAAATGAGCACTATGGTAAACAACGCAGCTCAAATCCAACGCAATGTCACACAAAAAATTAAATCCAAATAAAAATAAATCAAAATCTATGAAAAATCAATTAATCAATGCAATTGGAAACATTGAAATGAAATCGTAACGTATTTTGAATAACATGTGTTGCTCTTACGTGCAACAGATGGGGCTGTTTTAAAAAAAAAAAAAATGTTTTTACCTGCCACAGGTGTGGCATCTAAATAGTAGTAGGTATATAAAAACATACAATTATTTGAATGGAACGATGTGTCAAAATTTCAAAGTAATCGGAGGAGAACTTTCGGAGATAACAGCATGTGTTGCTCTTACATCCTACAGATGGTGATGTTTTTCAAAAAATCCTGTTTTTTCCTGTCATAGGTGAGGCTTGTATATAGTAGGTATATAAAAACATACAAGTATTCGAATGGAACGATGTGTCAAAATTTCAAAGTAATCGGAGGAGAACTTTCGGAGATAACAGCATGTGTTGCTCTTACGTCCTACAGATGGTGATGTTTTTCAAAAAATCCTGTTTTTTCCTGTCATAGGTGAGGCTTGTATATAGTAGGTATATAAACACACTCGTCTACTCGAATGCAACGTTTTGTCAAAATTTCAAAGCAATCGGTAAAGAGGTTTCGAAGATTTCCCTCACATGAAAAACGCATGAAAAACACAGTTTAAAAAAAAGCATGTTTTTTCTCGCCACAGACGTGAAATCTATATAAAATGTATATAAAAACCCGGTCAGATGCGAATGGAACGTTGTGTGAAAATTTCCTAGCAATCGACGAAGAACTTTCCTTCCCGCTCCCTCCCTCCCTCCAACCACCGCTGTCTCCTTTCCACCGCCTTGGTCTCTCTCCCACCGCCGCTGTCTCCCTCCCACTGCCACTGCCTTCCTCTCTCCCACCGCCGCTGTCTCCTTTCCCTCGCTGCTGTCTCCCTCCCACCGCCGCTGTCTCCCTCCCTCCACCGCTGTCTCCCTCCCACTGCCGTTGTCTCCCTCCCTCCCACTGCAGCTGCCTCCCTCCCACTGCCGCTGCCTCCCTCCCTCCCTCCCACCACCCCGGTCTCCCCTCCTCTGCTGCTCTCTCTCCCTCCCAACGCAGCTGTCTCCTTCCCACCCCCGCTGTCTCCCACCCATTTCTGCTGCCTCCTTCCTACCACCTTTGCCTCCCTCCCTTCCACCACTGCTGCCTCCCTACCACCACCGCTGCCTCCATCCCACTGTCGCTGCCTCCCTCCTACCGTCCCTCCCTCCCTTCCTCCCACTGCTGCTGTCTCCCTCCACCGCAGCTGTCTCCTTCCAACCACCGCTGCTTCCCTCCCACTACCTTTGTCTCACTCCCACCACTGCCGTCTCCTTCCCATCACCGCCGTCTCCTTTCTGGGAGCCGGGAGCCGGAAACCGGTCGGCCGAGCGGACAGCATGCTGGACTTGTGATCCTGTGGTCCCGGGTTCGATCCCGGGCGCCAGCGAGAAACAATGGGCAAAGTTTCTTTCACCCTATGTCCTTGTTACCTAGCAGTAAAATAGGCACCTGGGTGTTAGTCAGCTGTCACGGGCTGCTTCCTGGGGGTGGAGACCTGGTCGAGGACCGAGCCGCGGGGACACTAAAGCCCCGAAATCATCTCAAGATAAACATCCCACCGCCGATACCTCCCTACCACTGCCGCTGCCTCCCTCCCTCCCTCCCTCCCACCACTGTTGTCTCCCTCCAACCGCCACTGCCTCTCTCCCTCTCACCTCTACTGTCTCCCTTCCACCACAGCTGTTTCCATCCCACCGCCGCTGTCTCCCTCCCACTGCTGCTGCTTCCCTGCCACCAACGCTGCCTCCCTCCTACCGCCGCTGCCTCCCTCCCACCACCTCTCTCTCCCTTCCACCGCTGCTGTCTCACTCCCACTGCCGCTACCTCCTTCCCACCGCCGCTGCCTCTCTCCCACCGCCGCTGCCTCCCTCCAAGCGCCACTGCCTCCCTCCCACCGCCACAGCCTCCCTTCTATCGCCGCTGCCTCTCTCCCACCGCTGCTGCCTCCTTCCTGCCGCCACTGTCTCCCTCCCTCCCACCACCGCTGTCTCCCTCCCTCCACCGCTGTCTCCCTCCCACCGCCACTGTCTCCCTCCCACCGAAGCTGTCTCCCTCCCACCGAAGCTGTCTCCCTCCCACCGACGCTGCCTCCCTTCCACTGCTGCTGTCTCGCTCCCACCACTGCAGACTTCCTTCCACTGCCGCTGCCTCCCTCCCACCGCCTTTGTTTCCCTCCCAGCACTTTTGTCTCCCTCCCACTGTCTTTGTCTTCTTCCCACCGCTGCTGTCTCCCTCCTACCGTTGCTGCCTCCCTCCCACTGCCGCTGCCTCCCTCCCTCCCTCCCATCGCCGCTGATTCCTTCCCACCGCCGCTGTCATCCTCATACCGCTGCTGTCTCCCTCCCACCACTGCTGTCTCTCAGTATTGCTGCCTCCCTCCCACCGCCCCTGTCTCCCTGCCACTGCCCCTGTCTCCCTCCCACCGCTGCTGTCTCTGTCCCACCACCGCTGCCTCCCTCCCACTGCTGCTGCCTCCCTCCCTCCCACCACCACTGTCTCCCTCCCTCCACCGCCGCTGTCTCCCTCCCACTGCCGCTGTCTCCCTTCCACCGCCACTGTCTCCCTCCCACAGCCCTGCCTCCCACCCACCACCGCTGCCTCCCTCCCACCACCGCTGCCTCCCTCCCACCGCCGCTGCCTCCCTCCCACCGCCGCTGACTCCCTCCCACCGCCGCTGCCTCCCTCCCACCGCTGCTGCCGTCCTTCCACTGCCACTGCCTCCCTCCCGCCACCGCTGCCTCCCTCTGACCACCACTGCCTCCTTCCCACCACCGCTGCCTCCCTCCCACCGCCGCTGACTCCCTTCCACCACCGCTGCCTCCCTCCCGTCCCCGTATCTCCCAATGCCTCAGCGCCTTCCCCTCTTTGCCCATCCCCAATTTCCATCTCTTTTCCCTTTTCTCTCCCACTCATCCCAATTCCCTCTCATTCCCTCCCATGTTTTTCCTCTTTCCCCCTCCTCCCCTCTCCTGGGAGAGATTCAGGGAACTCGACTCTGTTATGAGCCTCTGCCATTTCTTAATGAATCGTTCGATGTTTACGAAATAGTCCAAGTTTGTTCTTAGGGAGATTCTCTGGTAGGATCCAGCATGTCACTCGTCCTTTGGCGATGAATTTAGGGTTGGGATCTAGTTCTGGGACTCTAGTGAAGGGACTCGGTTCTCTGTAATATGAAACATGGAGCTGAGACCTACGCTAGTTTCTTGGGCTGCACTCTAGCATAGTTTTAAGTTTATCGTTTGTCATTTCTGAGTCCTTCATTCATTACCCGGTAAATTGCACAAACAGAGACCCTTGCCAGAGCCGTATCCTAGACTTTAGCTGTGTGGTTCCGGTCTCTAATTAACATACTTCAGAGGCAAACAGACGCAAGCAGAACCCAACATAACATCATCTAGCCTTACGGAAGGGAAGTGAGCCACGCATAACCCACCCTCATCTTACTTAGCCTTACAGAAGATTGCAGAATTAAACAGAACCCCTGTAGAACCCAAACTAACTTTACAGAACTAAATAGACTCTTAAAGAACCTAACTCACCCAAATATAATCAAACTGTACCTCGTCTAACCTGTAGCAATAAAATTAATAGTTACATAGTTGCTTCAAATTCTCAGATGTGCTATTCAAGACAATTAAAAGTTCCAGCTAATTCCACGAAGCTTATCACAAAGAATTCCACATTCTAAGAGGTTCTCGAATAATCCTATGTGCACTAATTGCAATTACTGCTTGTTACCAAGATTTCCGGGAATCACATGACAGTCGAAGTAACCAGCAAGAGGATGGTCAACTTGGCAAGACAGGTGAAGCTTTGACTATAGGCCGTGTAGAACGTAGTGTCATGAGTGTAATGCAAACATTGGTTCAATGACAGACGCTCCAGATATACCACAAACCTTCTCCAACACCATCGACAGTCGCCAGTATACGTTATACCTCTCTCACAAGACGCCACAACCAGACTACAGAGCACGCAGCATGTCCAATCATACTCGAAGTTACCCAATTTCATCCCGCATTTCAGCTCAATGCTTTTGGCCTCCTTTGAGTTCTCTCCCCTCGGCCCCCCTCAGGCTCTCGGCTCCAGGCCTCATTCAAGCATCCTTGTCTCAGACATCACAACACGTCAATACATTTCCAACATACGACTGCTGTAAGAAGCCTATCAGAACCTAAACTAACCGTTATTTTACACACACTATATATTTGTGTTCAGAGAAAACTTGTTACTCCTTTACATCAGGTTACCAAATATCGTTGAAAAGAATTCAACTCTATTTACTAATTTATTACAATATTAATCAATCGGTTATTTATAAAACAATAGGTCTGAATATTTACGAAATGTCTCACCTATATATGCAACCCGTTCTCGCACTTGCTTATAGTCAATATTGGCTTATTCAATAAGTGCATATGTGACATACTAATTGATTGTGAATATTTTAGTTTACCTTGAAAAGCTTCATAGAAAACACCGATCTCACCTAACCTTCTTAGTATGTTAAGATAAGCATCTTATTGCTTCTTAATTACAAATATTACTTAACCTATACCGTTGATAGGTTAAGTGATAATTGTAAATAAGAAGCAATAAGATGCTTATCTTAACATACTAAAAAGGTTAGGTGAGGTCGGTGTTTTCCATAAAGCTTTTCAAGGTAAACTAAAATATTCACAATCAATTAGTATGTCACACATGCACATATTAAATAAGCCAATATTGACTATAAGCTAGAGCGAGAATGGGTTGATATATGGCACTGTTTTGCATAGATAAAAGGCACCCACTGCATGTTATTTATTTATTTTCATAATACATTATTATATTGGCCATACATAAATAATTTGTACAATATGTCCTGTGTCCAAAAAGACGTTGTTTCCACTAGGGTACTATGATCGGGTGTTTCAGCAACGGTAGAAGCTGAAGCTGTTTCAAGAGAAGTAGCAGTGGCACCAGTTTCATTAGTTGTAGTAGTAGCACCAGCATCAACAGCAGTAGCTGGAGCAGCAGTTTCAACAGTGCCATACACAGCATCTGTTTCTACAGTAACAGCATCAATAATCGTTTTTCTTTCAAGTGCAATAATACATGTTGAAGGTAAAGTTTGCAGTCTAAGATTAGTGGAGGTATCAACCCTTGTCTTCAACAGCGACGGTTTCAGACACTATTTCCTTTACCTCTGAATAGATTTTGTATTCCCTTCCTATACCACAACACTATTTTTATACATCTATTGTCTATAAGAGAAGGCAAATAATTTCTTGGAATCCGTGTGATATTGAGAGAGCGAGTATCACACGGACGTCACGAAAACCAATATATTAAATCAACCTTTGAAAATTACCTGAACCTTCCAATTGCATCCTGTCCTCCTAAAAAGAACGTCGCTTTTCGCTCGTATGCGTTACATAAGTCCAACAATTGTCGTACTAGAAAATGGAAGCGGCTCGCGAAAGTGACCGACTGTCCCGTTTTCTGCTTAGGGTTCTCTGGTAGGTTAGGGGAGGACTCTTTAAATTGACTGTTTTCTTGTCGATGGGAAACCTTAGGAGGACGGGCTGCCAATAGACCAGTAATTAAACCTTCATCTAGGGGTTTTTATAGGCTGTCTCGATAAAGATTCCTTAGCTTCCCTAATAAATTAACAATAATAAAGGCACATTCGGGAGTTCATAATGCGTGCAACGTCTAGAGATCATGTTTCCCCAGAGTCATAATCCAGTTCCCAACAAAAGTCCTAAGAATACACGCTTGCCTATATGGAATAAATATTTACACACGTGACTCCCAATAACATATATATAACCAACAAATCAAAGCATAATATCCTGGTATTGAACCTGAAGCCTAGCATCGTCTACCACACGCTCGTCTCTGAGAGCTTTCTGCAGTTATCATTAATATTTCAACGTTTATCTTCTACTTCTATATGAAGGTTATATGTTTATAGCTCATTTCTATGTGGTAAGGTGTTTTTGAAGGTGATGTGACGTAAAACTGAAATATCATAGTCATAATTTTTTCCAAGTTTGTATGTTCTTAGAGAGATGCTCTGACAGGATCCGGCTTGTCATTCATCCATTGTAATATTCATTTCAAATATGTGTATCATTTGTCTGCATTGAAAGTTGTGAATTTAGTTTGTTTTTCCATGTAAAATGTATTCCATTACATTTGTTGACAATCTTTGATGAATAAAAGTTCTAAATTTCTAATTTCCAATGATTATTTGTTCCACTAATTCCGATTATAAATACAGCTTGAAACTTGAAAATGCCCATAGAGCTGGTAAGCTGAAAATTGAAGAACGGGGCGAGGATACAGAAAACTTGAGCAGGGAACTGGACACGAGGCGGAGAGGTGAAGTATAGAGCGGTGGCTCAACCATCTTGGATTTAAACTTGGGTTTATTTCCTCAATGGCGGAGCGGGGAGTTCTTGGCAGTACACACTAGGGCTGGGTTAGTAATCTTGGTCTCAGCGTTGAGTATTCTATCTTCTTTCTTCTTTCTTAGTTCTTCCTTCACGTGACATATTCGTCCTCACAGTCTTCAGTCTTACACATTGTCTTTCTTCTCGTTGATATGGAGGCATTGGTGTTCGTGCAAGTTTAAGCAGGTTAGGATTCTACATCTTCTTCATGGAATAAGTTGTCCTCCAAGTTTAAGTCGTAGGGACTTGGGTGAATCGCAGCGGCGTGGTGGAGTTGCTGTGGAGAATCGGATTGGTCCATTCCTCTCATCTCCGAAATATTGTCAATTCTCAACATTCTGTAAATGTTATTTTTCTGAGTGCCCCCTCTGTCGACAAGATTGATGTCCCCCCTTTATCGACAAGTTTGAGTGTCCTTCTGTCGACAAGTCTGATTGCTGATTTGTCGACAACTTTGTGAGCCTCTGTCAACAAGATTGCTTGCTCCTCTGCCGACAAGTTTCACTGCCTTCTGTTTCAGTGTCCCTCTTTGGATAAATATGAGTGCCTCTCTGTCGACAAGTTTGAGGGCTCCTCTGTAGAAAAGTTTGAGTGCTCCTCTATCGACAAGTTTGACAGAGTGCCTCTCTGTCACAATGTTTGAGTGCTGCTCTGTCAACAAATTTGAGTGCCCTTATCGACAAGTTTGAGTGCGATTCTGTCGATTCTGTTTTAAATTTGAGTTAAAATTAACATAGATATATGACCGAACCTAACCAATCCAACCTAAACTAACATATCTAAACCTAACCTAAACTTACACAATTATGTCAATAATTGAATTACGAGTCCTGCACACTATCCACCTAGCTACCAGGCCCTGTGTGTGTGTGTACTCACCTAGTTGTGCTTGCGAGGGTGTAGCTTTGCCGCTTTGGTCCCACCTCTCAACTGTCAATCTACTGGTGTTCAGACTCTTGAGCTTCTCGAGCTCTATCATATCTACATTTGAAACTGTGTATGGAGTCAGCCTCCACCACATCACTTCCTAGTACCTTCCATTTACTAACTACTCTGACACTGAAAAAGTTCTTTCTAATGTCTCTGTGGCTCATTTCGGTACGCAACTTCCACCTGTGTCCCCTTGTGCGAGTACCACCCATGTTAAATAATCCACCCTTGTCTACCCCTGTCAATTCCCTTGAGAGTTTTGTATTTGGTAATCATGTTCCCCGGGCTCTTCTGTCTTCCAGCGACGTGAGGTGCAGTTCACTCAACCTTTCCTCGTAACTTATTCCTCTTAGTTCTTGGACTAGCCTAGTGGCATATCTGAACTTTTTCCAGCTTCGCCTTGTGCTTGACAAGGTATTGGATCCATGCTAAGGCCGCATACTCCAGGATTGGCCTTACATACGTGGTAATATAGAGATTATCTGGTTTGCCGACTCTAGAACACACAACATATAATTGTCCATGTGAGAAGCAATCCATGTCTTCATATAGCGCGCACAATTCTAAAGATTGACCCTGAGCTTTGTTGATGGTTATCTTGAGGTTATCTTGAGATGATTTCGGGGCTTAGCGTCCCCGTGGCCCGGTTCACACCACCAGGCTTCTGTTTTGTTATCCGCCCCAGGAAGCAGCCCGTAGCAGCTGTCTAACTCCCAGGATAGACAGCTAGCCTGGGAGTTTTACTGCTAGGTAACAGGGGGGGGGGCATTTATTGTTAGGTAACAGAGGGGCATCAGGGTGAAAGAAACTTTTTTGCCCATTTGTCTCCGCCTCCACCAGGGATCGAACCCGGAACCTCAGGACTACGAATCCGAAGCGCTGTCCACTCAGTTGTCTGGCGCCCTGCAATGGTCTTAACAATCTCAATCAACAATATCTTAAATTGAAATGTCTTATCCGTTGGAATCATAGGAATGAGAGGAATGAGGACATCTTCACCTTTGAAAGGTCCTGTCAAAATTGTTGCTTGTACGAAGTTGCTGATTATTGTTTTACTGCAAGCCGCGGGCCTTTGCAAAGCTTTGTCTGTTTGATATTGTGGGGAAAATTCCAGGCAGCTAATCTGTCTTTTTCAAATTGAATTAATAAAATAAAGTTATGTCTTATTTATTTTCTTAGTAAGTAAGTATTGATTAAGTATTAATTAAGTGGACTGTATGTACTGGTAAACTGCTTGAAATCTTCTTACACACTATAGGGAGGGACAATTGGTAGCCTAAACCACTTTGTTATGGTTCCTTCTTAAACTACCAATTGTTTACCTTTAAAACTATTAATTCAGTTATTTCATTATAAGTAATTAATTATAACTACTGCTACTGCTATAATGTCTTAGCTGTGCCAGTAGAATGGGCCTAGTAAGGCGTGTAGGTGTAGCCTCAAGATGGGTGTGGCCCTGCCTCTTTGTGCCACGTAATGGCGGCTGGTGGGAAGGACAAGGCTTGGCAAACAAGTAGTTAATTATGTGTATAAACCAACTGTCTGCACAGATTCTTGAAGCTCCTCTCACAATTTGTGGGAACCGACCTGTGAGATTTATATTTATTTAATTTATATGAATTTATATTTACGTTAATTTATATACTTCGATAGCAATTTGTATAATGATAAGTGGACTGTATTTCTGCAATAATCTCAATCTCACAAATCGATCCTCTACACATTAGGGGGGGGTTTATTAGTTTATATATATATGCAGCCAATCAAACTACAGAAATAACTACATACATTAAAGAGGTTCCTTATCTTATAGTACAGCAGGTTAGTCCACCAGGTATAACTAGGGTGTAGACACCAAATTATCCTCTTTGAGGTAGCTTCCATATCACCCAGTAACTGGTGCACAAATCTTGCATCCTCGTCTTGACCTGTCAAAAGTGCGCTAGCTGTGAAGCCAGATACCTATATATGACAAGTATATCAGAGAAAACAGTACATGGAACATGAAGACCTGGCTTAATTACCTTTAGTTTGAGGCTTCCATGTGATCTAACCGGGTCACCCTATATAATGACATTAATGGCCACTAATGATAAATAATGGGTTTCGGAAAGAACACTTAACTTGATTTGTTGACAGCGTGTTGACAGATGGTACACCTTTGGTATCCATAACACTACGTCCAAGTAAAATTAACAGGAGCCGAATTTGCTCCCGTGTGAGCCTCTGGTCTCGTATAACAACAATGGCTGCATCTAACACTCCATTCTATTGACGTCTGGCCGACATTGTCCAGAGTGATAGGAGCCAAATTTGCTCCACACGTCTCGGAGGTGACACAACAATGGCTGCCCTCCTTCCCCACTCACGCCTGGCTTACATTGTCCACATTTCAGAAAGTGATAGAAGGGTCACATTTACTCTACTTTAATATTGATAATTAAGTTAATTTATATAAGATGTTTTTATGATGGTAAAGTCCAAAGACTAATGTATTTAAGAATAATTCCCAGCAGAATAGCTGGTGAATTATAATAGTATGTGGTGATGATATCCCGTTTTCTTAGACGGTAATTCCACTACAAGTTACGTTTTCTATGGGTAACTTGTTTATACAACACAGCTCTTATCTGTCTGTATGATATTATTATTAAATGGTGTCGGATTTTCCGACATAATTCCCCAGGGGGCTGCTCACGGGTCGAAGTCCTAATTAGAACAGACGAACACCGATACTCCTCCATCGAATTATTACATTAATTTGATGTTAGTAGTTAGTAATCACACATTTGTGTGTCTGTTCGTACAGGACGGATGTCCCGTACTAGAGTTGCAGGGGTTAGAAGTCTAATGCAATTTCATTTCCCTGTCAACTCTTGAAAGGCTAATATTCAAGCCTCTCTGTATTATTTAACCCAGAAGACTGAATTTGATCAAGTACTACAGTCAAGTATGATTCAGGGACTGCAGTGAGATCAGTGACATTAGATATAACTTGAAGTTTGTTCAGGTAACTGGTCACTGATATATAAACACTGAGGCCCTTGGAATACATCTTGATTAAATAATAAATGTATCAAATCAGTCATCAAATTTATTGGGGTTTAATTTAGTTAATTGATTCAGAAGATTGAATAGCTCATCATTAAAGTAAAGTATGGTTCTGAGACTGCAGTGGGTTCAGTGACATTGGTCGCAGTGACTTGTAGCTGTTTTAGGCTACTGTTCACTGATTTGCCACTGAGGCCTCATGAACTCATCTCCAGCTTTAAATGATGATACTAACATCAACCTCTGTTACTATAGTCAGCTGTAATCTCCTTAGTATAATGCTACTGGAGAAATATAATCAGCTGACAAATTTAGATCTCTACTGGTATTGTTTATCTGCAGGCATAGGGCTCCTCAGGCTTGATACTGGGCCTGAGAGTAATTTACCTCCTGCAGAGTTTAACATGGTTATACCCTGATATTTAGTAGGGCTACCGATGAATTGATGGTAGTAGTCTGTCCCCACAAGGACAGCCATTTGGCATTTGATTTGCTCAAATTTACCTGCAGCTGCTTGATAATAGCTTTCCAGGTCAGCATAATCAACTGTTGATTGTTGTGACAAATCTTCACATTTCTTGATCTGTCTTGTTAAGTGGCCTTTAAGACCTGCAAGGGTTCTTTTCATTCTCCCTGCATTATCCATACTGGCTCGTTGGTGAAGCCTTGTGGGGCTTGTACTTGGGCTGCTCATAATACTGAACAAACACTAATGGTAGCCTAGGGTAAATTCTGCACTCACTAGGCAATAATCCTACCTCTACTAGAGGTTAGCACTTAAAATTAATACACATTATATATATACAATCATCCACACTAATGATTTGAGTGATAAACCAGTGTCACTGGAAGTACCTTTAGGTTAGCTCTTCTATATCACCCTAGGATGGTAGAGACACTAATTAATCACTCAAAGGTGTAATGATCATAAGTAAATTATTATATATACACAACTCAATTCGAGTTGATAAAAATTACACCCAAAATAGGGTCTGGACCATTCATTAATGGTGTTAGGTTGTTCAATATAGTACAACTGACTATGGTAATAATGGGACTAGGATGAGCAATAATAGTTCAACTAGTCATATCCTACCCTGTTGTGGGTTGGCAATTAGTAAATATTATACTGTGATCACTAGTGCAATATATATTAAATGATTCTCTATTTTGGAGAAATAATATACACAATTATTGTTAATAGCCTCTTAATTAGCCTCTATGAAACTTCTAATATTATCTAGAAGTATTAAATATTATTAGTGACCTCGCGAAATAAAGTCCACAAAATTCGTAGATAATCTCTCGCGAAATGTAACACCACGAAATCCGTGAACAATCTCGCGAAGACACAGTCACAAATTTGGCTGGATTCTATATTAGCGCTGTCATTTCACGAAATAACACGCCACCAAATATCTGTGGGTGTGCATGAAACCGCTGACGAAGCTGAACTCGGCTGAGGGAGGCTCCTGAGCTCCCTCGAGGCTAGGCTGCCGTCTATGACTGGCTGGCTTTGTTTAAATCACACTGCACTAGTATATTTAATGAATCCACTGGTTAACTGGTTCATCCGGTACTAAGATGACCAAATGTGGGTTCATAGGACCAAATATTCCGGTTCCGAAGGTCCAAATAATTCGGTTTCGAAGGACCAAATAATGTGGGAACCGACCTGTGAGATTTATATTTATTTAATTTATATGAATTTATATTTACGTTAATTTATATACTTCGATAGCAATTTGTATAATGTTAAGTGGACTGTATTTCTGCAATAATCTCTTAATCTCACAAATCGATCCTCTACACATTAGGGGGGGGTTATTAAATTAATATATATGCAGCCAATCAAACTACAGTAATAGCTACATACATTGATGAGGTTCCTTATCTTATAGTACAGCAGGTTAGTCCACCAGGTATAACTAGGGTGTAGACACCAAATTATCCTCTTTGAGGTAGCTTCCATATCACCCAGTAACTGGTGCACAAATCTTGCATCCTCGTCTTGACCTGTCAAAAGTGCGCTAGCTGTGAAGCCAGATACCTATATATGACAAGTATATCAGAGAAAACAGTACATGGAACATGAAGACCTGGCTTAATTACCTTTAGTTTGAGGCTTCCATGTGATCTAACCGGGTCACCCTATATAATGACATTAATGGCCACTAATGATAAATAATGGGTTTCAGAAAGAACACTTAACTTGATTTGTTGACAGCGTGTTGACAGATGGTACACCTTTGGTATCCATAACACTACGTCCAAGTAAAATTAACAGGAGCCGAATTTGCTCCCGTGTGAGCCTCTGGTCTCGTATAACAACAATGGCTGCATCTAACACTCCATTCTATTGACGTCTGGCCGACATTGTCCAGAGTGATAGGAGCCAAATTTGCTCCACACGTCTCGGAGGTGACACAACAATGGCTGCCCTCCTTCCCCACTCACGCCTGGCTTACATTGTCCACATTTCAGAAAGTGATAGAAGGGTCACATTTACTCTACTTTAATATTGATAATTAAGTTAATTTATATAAGATGTTTTTATGATGGTAAAGTCCAAAGACTAATGTATTTAAGAATAATTCCCAGCAGAATAGCTGGTGAATTATAATAGTATGTGGTGATGATATCCCGTTTTCTTAGACGGTAATTCCACTACAAGTTACGTTTTCTATGGGTAACTTGTTTATACAACACAGCTCTTATCTGTCTGTATGATATTATTATTAAATGGTGTCGGATTTTCCGACACAATTTACCTGTATGGGATGCAAGGAATTAATCAAAGTTCCCTAAACATATCAATTACAGGTATGACATGAACTGTGGGGGCTGTAATGGGGTACACGTACGGTGTTTTTGGGGATGTCCTACGAGATAACCATCTACATATTTATATTAATCAGTGCACTTGAATAATAAACAATACTTGGTAGACGGATACAGTTGATGTTGTGATGTTGTTAGGCTGTGTGGCTGGTGTTGACACGTAAATGGGGTGTCTAGCTGTTACACCAGTTAAGACAGCGTGGTATGCTCATCCCATGTTTTGTTGTTATGTATATTATGGACGCCTTCCTCTCCGGGTGACGCTCTTATGCTCTGGTTCTTCACTCAAAGTAATTTTACATTAACAAGGGAACCTAGCTACTATTTGATGTAAATAATTATATTCATTCTTAGTGATTACTTTTTTGTTAACTTTAGATACTAAACTAATCTATTAACAATGTTTCATAATGTAAATATACGATGACTTTGATGACGTCACGGAGTCGATGACGTCACGGAGTCTCCCATTTTCCATCCTGAAGGGAGTATAGACTAGGGGAGACTGAGTTATTTGTGTGTGTGGTTGTGTGTGTGTGTCGGTTTCCCGACACACTTTATTCTTCTCCCTCAGAATTATAGTGCTGCTTTAATTTGAGTTTACATTGTTGTGCAGCAGTCCGTTGGGGACGTATGTCCCGTACTGGCGTATCGGGTGCTGGAAGTCGTTGTACGTCTTCTTTCCTGGCCAGTTCTAAAGGTACTAATTTCTCTAAAGTTTTGAGAGTAGTGTTGCCTTTGCATTTTACTTTCACTATTCTCAAGATGCCCTGGCTGTCTGGATGAACAGAGACTATTTCTCCTATAGGCCACTCCGAGCGTGGTCCGTCACTATCCACCAGAACTATGTCACCAGGGTTCAAGTTAATTCTGTTATAGGGACTGTTTGCCCCGTAATGATACTCCCTCAGAGCTGTTAGGTATTCACGAGTCCATACGTCATTCCACCGACTTATCACCCCTGAAAGATGTTTGAAACGTTGAACCAAATCACTCTCTTTGACATATGAAGGATCCTCTGGTTCCTCATCCGTAAGGGACACAAGTGTTTTGAGAGGTCTCCCATACATCAAATGAGCTGGACTTAATGGTTCACGCTGCAAAGCATCATCAGAGAGGTAGGTAAGTGGTCGGTTGTTAACTCGTGCTTCTATTTCTATGATTACTGTTTGAAGCTCCTGAAGGTCAATCTTTTGGCGGTGTAGGGTTTTCCGTAAAGACCGTTTCACCGTACCAACCATCCGTTCATAGAAGCCTCCATGCCATGGTGCTCTGGGAGGTATGAATTTCCAATAGCACTGCCGTTGAGTTAGGGCTGTGCGTACCTTTGGGTGTGTCCAGATTTTCCTCAGGCATGCTTCTCCTGCCACCAAGTTGGACCCATTGTCTGAAATCATTAACTTGGGACAAGATCTACGTGAAGCAAACCTGCGGAAAGCCTGTAAGAATGCTTCGGCACTCATATCAGGAGTCACTTCTAGATGGACTGCCCTTGTTGTGGCACAAGTGAAAAGACAGATATAGGCCTTTACTGGTTTCTTGTCTTTAGTGCCTGTCAGTGTTAGTGCTCCTGTGAAATCTACTCCTGTTGTCTCAAAAGGATGAATATGTACGACTCGTTCCTTCGGAAGTGGAGGAGGGCCAGGATATGGACACACTCTGGCATCATATCTCCGGCATACAACACAGGATTTGATTATGGATTTTACTGTCTGTCTACCTTGGGGTAGCCAGTACTGTTGTCTTAATTCTGTGAGAGTATCTAATACCCCACCATGCAGAGTGCAGTATTTGTGTATATGTAACACAATTAGTTTGCTTACTATGTGGTGACGAGGGAGCAATATTGGATTTTTTGCCTCCAGATCTATGTCAGCATGTTGTAAGCGTCCTCCGCATCTTATCAAGTTATAATTGTCAGTGTCTAACCAGAGACCCAGATCATGTTGTAGCTTCTTAGGAACATTGTCAATTTCTGTCCCGAATGTGTCGGTCTGAGCTCTTTTAACCCAGTACCTTAAGGCACTAGGGAAATTATGCTTGATTCCTATTTTCTTTAGAAAATCAAACACTACTTGGGTGACACCTACAAGTTTGTTCAGTTCAGAGTACCGAGCAGGATCAATTACCAAAGTTTGAGGTAGTTCCGGGTTCTCAGTGGGAACAGTGACATTGGTCACAATGACTTGTGGCTTTTGTTCAGGCCACTGGTCGCTGATTAGCCACTGAGGTCCGTTGAACCACATCTCTGCCTTTGTTAATTGCCGTAAAGTCAGGCCTCGGGAGAGATAGTCAGCTGGATTCTCTTTAGTAGGTACATATCTTAGTTTATACCCTGCTGACAACTCTCGTATTTCCTTAACGCCGTTACTCACGTAAGGATTCTTACTGTTATTGTTTTTAACCCACTGTAGCACTGCCTCATTATCTGACCATACTACTGTTTCTGTAAAGTGGATGTGGCTTAAGGCCTTGATTAGATAATGAGCCAATCTTACACCTAGCAGTAAGGCTGTTAATTCCAGTTGTGGCAGTGATCTTTTCTTTAAAGGTGCCACTCTGGCCTTTGATGTGAGCAAATTGGCTTGCCCATTTGAGACCAGGTAAGCTACTGTACCATAAGCCTTTCCTGAGGCATCACAAAATACATGCAACTTAATTGGTTCCTTTTCATTTACTGTTGTGTTCCTAGGGAACTTGACAGACTCTAGGATACTTAAATCTTTCACTAACCCTTGCCATTTTTCTTGTAGGGCAGGTGTTAGTAGATCATCCCAGCCTATCTTTTGTTGCCAACATTCCTGTATTATCATCTTCCCATTAATTAGTATTGGACTTAATAAGCCTAATGGGTCGAAGGGTTTGCTGACTTGTGATAACAATTTTCTCATTGTTAAGTTAGTGGTATCTGTCTCCACTGACTTGATTGTCAACTGATCGGTTGTCGTGTTCCATTGGACACCTAGTACCTTTGTCATCTCGGGTACTTGGTAGTCGGGAAATTCAGTTGTGATCAGTTGTTTTAATTTGTCATTGTTAGAGACCCAAGACTGGAGAGGCATATTGGCTCCCATTAATTCTCGATTGGCCTCATGGTATATGTCCAACAGCTTACTTTCACTGTTGGCTGTTCCTTGAAAGTTATCCACATACAGGTTTTCGCTAATTTCTGTCTTGTTCGGGCTATTGGACTTCTTCAAGTGCGTATCCAAGGTAGCTTGAAGCAGAAATGGCGAGCTCGTGGCTCCGAACAAAACAGATGCAAACCTATAAGTGATTATTTCACTGTTTGGATCATTAGGATCCTTAATCCATAGGAACTTTGTGTAGTTCCGGTCTTCATCTTGAAGACCTACCCTAAGGAATGCCTTGCTAATGTCGGCCGTATATGCATAAGTCCCTATACGAAACTTTAACAGCACGTCATAAAGCCTTTGTGTTAGGCTTGGGCCTGTTTGAAGGCAATCATTTAACGAAACACTCTTCTGCCCCATCTTAGCACTGCAATTAAATACTATCCGTAGTGGGGTAGTCGCAGAATCCTTCTGAACATGGTGGTGTGGCAGATAATGTCCTTCCTTTGGGTTATCATTTGTTACAACTTCGATAAATTTGTCATCGAGCTGCTTCTGTATTATTTCATGGTACAACTTCAAGTTCTCAGGTTGTCTTTGTAAACGTAACACCTGTGATCTTAATTGATTTTGTGCCATGAAGTAGTTGATGGGTAGCTGAGGGTGATTCAGCTTCCATGGTAACCTGACCCAGTACTGATTATCTCTGTAGATAACTGAGTCTAGGTATTGTTTATAAGTCCAGTCATCATCTGGACTAGGTTGTTCAGGGACAATGCCGAGAGTTGCCAGGTCCCATAACTTATATACTGGGGGATCAAGCTCATCTTCGGAAATGTCTCTGAGTTGCAGTGGAGACTGTTCTCCTAGTCATGCAACCATTACTGTGTTGGCATGTTGGTGATCCACAGGTGCGGGTTGTTTTAGCCGTAATACTGGGCCTGTTAGTAAATAGCCACCTGCAGATGGTAACACATTCATACCGTGGTAATCTTCCTTTCCTATGATAAGCTTATGGTAGACATCTGATCCCATAAGGATTCCAATATCGGAAAGGTTGTCCGATGTAATGTTATCAGCCAAAGGAATTCCCTTTTCTTCCAGGAATTTGGCTGTTGTTCCTAGACCTTCTATTTACAGGTCTGTTGGAAATCTATCTACTACTAGTGCTGGTACCTTTCGTACATAACCTCCTAGTCGTACTGTGGGTCGTACTACCCCGTAAGTTCGGGTTCCCGAGTTAGTCAGGAAACCCTTTATGTTTATCCGTGTCTCCTCTACAGGTGTAAGTTTCAGTTTATCTACCAACTCCTTGGATATAAAGGTCAGTTGGGACCCCTGATCAAATAATCCACGTACGGTGGCTTTATTCTTTCCATTTCTAATGATCAATCGTGCAGTAGGTAGAGCTGATTTATGGTTAGACCTAGTTGTGAAGACACTTATGTCAGGTAACACAGTACAAAGTTTTACTGATGCTGTAGCTCCTTCCTCCTCCTGTGGTTTGGGAGACTTTATACTTGTGTCCCCACAAAGTGCAGTATGGTGTTGACCCTTATGGCACTTAGTGCAGATGCGCATTACTGTTGTGCAATTGTCGGGATGATGTTCCCTTATACACTTGCTACATCTATATAACTCCTTGAGTCGTTTTATGCGTGTTGCACGATCAGGGTAGCGTCTGCAATTGTACATGGAATGTGATTGCTCACAAAATACACATGGTTTCCAGACATTAACAGTATCTTGAGGAGTCACCGTCTTGGGTGATGCGTTGACTGTACGTTTGGAAGGACCAACTGCATATGTTCCTACACTGCCCTGATTCCACTTTGTGGAGGGGGAAGATGTTTTAGCTTTGTTTGGAGCACTGTTTGTACTCTGTTGTTTACTATTAGTAGCAGATGTGGGTTTAGATGTTTTTTCTTCTGGATTAACTCTTTCTCGTTCTATGATGGTTTGTAAACCCTTTGTAATCTCATTTACAGTCAAGGATGACTTACCTACTAATACAAACAACTTATCCAGTATGTCCCTGGGTAATTTCCGTGTCATGTGGACTTGTATTATCCAGTCTGACTCATCCAGGTTCACTTTATTTTTAAGTGCCTTGAGTATGGACTCAAGCTCCAATCTGAAGGTTTGGAGTGAGACTGCAGTATTATTTGGAGGTTTAATGTCTAACAGTCTCTGTGTTAGAATTCTGATAGTCCTTTCAGGTTTAGCGTAATTATCTTTCAGGAGTTGCACTGCATTGTCATAATCATCATCTGTGTGATTTAGATTACAGACTACCTGATACGCTTCATCCTTCAAGACACTCTGTAAGTATGTAAACTTTGTTGTTTTTGGCACATTAGCATTAGAATCCACAGAATCGACAAATTTGCTCCAGAAACCGTCCCAACTCTCGTCTTCTCTTGCAGAAAAAGTTGGTAAACTAAGTGATGGCAATTTGACTTCTGGTGCTGTCTGTTTCTGGGAAGTTGTGGTTACAATATTTATATTAGCTTTATGGGCATGTATGATATCATCAAAGTATTGCAACTGTGTAAACATTGTATCTTCATAATCGGAATGTTCTTGTATAACATCTTGTAATGTTTCTCCACCAACACTGATATTCTGTAGTAAAACTTGATATTCTTTCATTTGTTGCAACACACGGTCATATTTGTTCCGTGCAAGCCTAAGATAATTTTCCAATGCTACATAGTTAACTGGAGTTTGTTTACTTATGTCATCACATGTGTTAATCTGCCGTGATAAATGATCCCTCAATCCTGTGAGGGTTATTTGGACATTTTTGACAGTAGACATCTTGGAAGTACTTGTTAGTCGTATAGACTATATTTAAATATACACTGTAAAATCATACACACTATAATTTGAGTGGTAGACCTGTATCAATGCTAGTATCCGCAAGTTAGCCCATCATTATCACTCTTGGTTGGTACAGAGACACAGGTTAACACTCAAAGGTGAAATGATTATAGTTAAATTGTACTAATGTTATATTGATATCATATTGACAACACAACTCGGGTTGTCTTAAATACTGCATAAAAATATGTACTTGCTAGGTTGTAATATGTGTTCAACTCTAGACAAGTGTAAAATTCTTACCCTTACACCAGGTTAGCACAATAAATTAGACTAGGTTGCTGTACAACACCAGCCTAAAATGTTCTACCCTTGTGCAAGAATTAGTAGTAAATGATGTGGCATGCAGTAAATGTTACAGTAATGGCAATAATACAAAAAAACATATATAAGTAACTTATAAGTAAAGTAGCCTCTTATCAACCTCTTATAATGAAATGAAAAAAACACAATTGTTCCTTTGGTACTGTCAGAACAATAATAGTGCTTGTTGTAAGTTCTGTTTGCTATGAGATTGAAAAGTTAGGCTAGAAAATATGCAAAAAATATAGCAGTGTCTTCCTGCTATAATGTGTGTAGGTAATATTGCACTATCACTATATGTATGTATAATATCTAGTTCAAAGAACTAAATATAATCCGGTTCCGTAGGACCAAACAATGTGGGGAAAATTCCAGGCAGCTAATCTCTCTTTTTCAAATTGAATTAATAAAATAAAGTTATGTCTTATTTATTTTCTTAGTAAGTAAGTATTGATTAAGTATTAATTAAGTGGACTGTATGTACTGGTAAACTGCCTGAAATCTTCTTACACACTATAGGGAGGGACAATTGGTAGCCTAAACCACTTTGTTATGGTTCCTTCTTAAACTACCAATTGTTTACCTTTAAAACTATTAATTCAGTTATTTCATTATAAGTAATTAATTATAACTACTGCTACTGCTATAATGTCTTAGCTGTGCCAGTAGAATGGGCCTAGTAAGGCGTGTAGGTGTAGCCTCAAGATGGGTGTGGCCCTGCCTCTTTGTGCCACGTAATGGCGGCTGGTGGGAAGGACAAGGCTTGGCAAACAAGTAGTTAATTATGTGTATAAACCAACTGTCTGCACAGATTCTTGAAGCTCCTCTCACAATTTACCTGTATGGGATGCAAGGAATTAATCAAAGTTCCCTAAACATATCAATTACAGGTATGACATGAACTGTGGGGGCTGTAATGGGGTACACGTACGGTGTTTTTGGGGATGTCCTACGAGATAACCATCTACATATTTATATTAATCAGTGCACTTGAATAATAAACAATACTTGGTAGACGGATACAGTTGATGTTGTGATGTTGTTAGGCTGTGTGGCTGGTGTTGACACGTAAATGGGGTGTCTAGCTGTTACACCAGTTAAGACAGCGTGGTATGCTCATCCCATGTTTTGTTGTTATGTATATTATGGACGCCTTCCTCTCCGGGTGACGCTCTTATGCTCTGGTTCTTCACTCAAAGTAATTTTACATTAACAAGGGAACCTAGCTACTATTTGATGTAAATAATTATATTCATTCTTAGTGATTACTTTTTTGTTAACTTTAGATACTAAACTAATCTATTAACAATGTTTCATAATGTATATATAAGATGACTTTGATGACGTCACGGAGTCGATGACGTCACGGAGTCTCCCATTTTCCATCCTGAAGGGAGTATAGACTAGGGGAGACTGAGTTATTTGTGTGTGTGGTTGTGTGTGTGTGTCGGTTTCCCGACAGATATCTCGCAACATGATAAATGACACGCCGATTTTCAATTGCAGCTGTACGTGCGGTGGTATCCCTGGCAGATAGAGTGAATTAAAAAATTCTGCTGGATCATTAACCGCTTAATTAACTTCCACAACACTGTCGACGGATTTGTATGTGACTGCCTCGCTTTGGATGTTAGACTGAATAATATTGTTAAGTTCGTAGACGTCTTTGTTCTTGGCCTCAAGAATACCTCGTTCACTCAGCCAATCGTGATCCTTATAGTTGGTTTAAATACTGGGAAATAGTTTTTCGACCAATTCTTCTTTTGACGTCACTAAATTGCAGAAGTTATGAGGCAATGAAACTCGTCCTGAAGTCAGATCAACCGGCACGTTTCCATTCCTAATTTCCAGAAAATAATCTGAGAATATCTCAGCTCAGCTGGACTCACAAGTTTATAATTAATTTTAACGTCTTTCCAAGGCTCCACAAAGTAGAGCAGTTCAGGCAAGCATTTATTTCGTCCGCTGGTGTCGATCGAGGAATTACAGGTAATGTTTTCCTGAAATCTCCTGCAAGCAATGTTAAAGTGTTCCCAAATGGTCTGATGTTTCCCCACAAATCTTGCAATGATCGATCAAGAGCCTCGAGCGATTTTTTGGAGTCCATTATGCACTTTTCCCAAACAATAAGTTTGAATTTCTGCAATACTTTTCCCATGCCGGATGTTTTGGAAATTTTGTACGTGGGAGTTTCAATGAATTGCATGTTCAATGGCAATTTCAAAGTCAAATGAGCAGTTCTTCCACCTGGTAGCAATATTGCAGCTGTTCTGGACGACCCAAGAGCTAAGGCTATGCCATTTTGGAATCGAATTGCTGCCAGAATCAATCTAATTAGGAAGGTTTTATTAGTTCCTCCTGACGTATCTAAGAAGATTTTTCCAATCCCATTATTAACAGTTTGAATTATTTGATGGTAAATGCTTTTTTGCTCAAGCGTTAGCTTAGAAATCAGCTTTTGCTCAAGATTTCTTGAGCATTTCTTTTGCTTTTGCTGTTGTCGTATTTGATTGTACATACGACAACAGCTCACCTGTGTTGTAATTTGGTATACGACGCAATTCTATAACGAACGAAGCAGCAGCAGATGGATTCGGTGATGTCATTCCTAGTTAAATCAGAACTTTGTTCGCGATTTCTAAGCTAAAATCTTCAATAATTATCAACGCTTCGTTGTAGATTTCTGGTGTGAAAAACTTGTTCATATTTGAAATTTCTTTGCGTATTAAACAGACAATTTTTGAAGCCATGTGCGATTTATATTTCTCCTATAACTGTGTTGGAGATAGAGAGCAGCCGGTCAATATGACTGCAAACAATGCACAAATTTGATTTTATTGTGACGTGTTTGACGCGTCATTAATGTATACAACCCAGTGTCTGTTGTTCGACATTAAATTCAGAACTTGACATGCACTACGGAAAGTGGCATGTGTGACGCCGTTTGACAAATCTCAATTGCTGGAAAGACGTTGAACCGGGTACATTTACCAACAGCACGCGAAGGAAAAAGCATTCATCTTGATTGAGATGCATGGTGTACAATCTGCCTATCTTAGATTGTTTGAATATGCCAGGTTGTCCATTGACTCGCTCTCCTCGTTTGCGTCGTTCAAATGATTTTCTACTCAGATTCCATATGTAATACGTAGACACTTCTACATACAGCAGTCTTTTTGCAAACGCGTCATTCTAACATAACGTGAAGAAAGCAGTTAACATTGTAGTAGGTGGATTCATGGCTATTTGTTGGAAATATGCAGATGTGAAATAAACACGTTGTCCATTTTCTTGTTTTCAAAACAAAAAATACAATCAAAATATTTCAGTTCAAACACAGCTCAATCGACATAACTCAATTCCACCGTCAACTGCACTGAAAAATAAGAACAGTTAAAAAACATGAAAAATGAAAAAAAATAAAAATAAATTATACTCACGGAATGAATGGTATGGTAAACAACACACCTCAATTTCAATGCAATATCACACAAAATAATTAAATCAAAATGAAAATAAATGAAAATAAATTGAAATACATGAAAATTCAATTTATCAAAGCAATTGGAAACATTGAAATGGAATTGTAACAAATTTAGTATTGCGTTTGTAGCTCTTACATGCAACAGATGGCGTGGTTAAAAAAAAGCATGTTATTACCTTTCACAGGTATTGCATCTATATAATAGGTATTTAAAAACACGTGCGTATTCGAATGGAACGTTGTGTCCAACACATGGCAGTTTTTTTCAAAAATAGCATTTTTCCTGTCACAGGTGAGGCATGTATTTAGTAGGTATATAAAAACACTCACCTATTCGAATGCAACTTAGTATGTATATAAAAACCCGCTTTGATGTGACGGGAACGTTGTGTGAAAATTTCAAAGCAATCGATGAAGAACTTTCGGAGATTATCGATTTTGAACACACGAACGTTTCCATTTATATATATATACTAGCAGTACCCGCCACGCGTTGCTGTGGCTCAGTCTGGGTAAGTGGAAAGAAAGAAAAGAGAAAGCGTACGTTTCTAATATGTTTAATTTCACAATGCTTGTGAGTATACAATATTTGTTGTTGTTCCATTGTCTGTGGAGATATAGAGATTGTCTGGTTTGCCGACTCTAGAATACGCAAAATATAATTGTCCATGGGTGAAGCAATCCGTGTCTAGATATAAACTGCACAATTCTAAAGATTGGCCCTGAGCTTTGTTGATGGTGACTGCAAACGCCAAACGAATTGGAAATTACAATCTTTTAAATTGAAATGGCATATCTGTTGGAATCATAGTAATGTGAGGAATGAGGACATCTTCACCTTCGAAAGGTCCTGTAAAAATTGTTGCTTCTACGACCTCGCTGATTAATTTTTTTACTGCAAGCCACGTGGCGTTGCAAAGTTTTGGCTGGATGATATTTCGCAACATGATAATTGGCACGCCAATTTCCAATTGCCGTACATGTGATGGTATCCCTGGCAGATCGAGTGAATTAAAAAATTCTGTTGGATAATTAACCACTTTATCTGCTTCCTCAACAGTGCCGACGGACTTGTATGTGCCTGCCTCGCTCTGAATGTTAGACTGAATAATATTGTTAAGTTCGTGTGCCGGATGCTTTGGAAATGTTGCACATGGGAGTTTCAATGAATTGCATGTTCAATGGCAATTTCAAAGCCGAGGTAGCAGTTCTTTGTTACGGACACGAAACCAGCGTCCGAGCACGGAGCAGTGACGACCGCGCCATCTGTGGGTCAGCTCCCGAAACCCCTACCAAATGGACGACGACACCTGGTGAGGGCGAAGTGTACCGGCCACAAGGGCCAGTTTCCAGTCCGGTTCAGCTCACAACATAGCCGCTGCTGACCTCTGGTGAGGTGGTGCTCAGACAACAGCGCCATCTATGGAGTGGATACGTCGGGCGTTTGTGTCTGAGCCTGTAAGTGAGGTGCTTTAGTGCGTCCCTGTTATTGATGACGTGTCTGCTTACAGATTCGACCTGGGACTGCTGTAATGGAAGTTGAGTCAGTCTACCCAAGGCAGCCGTCCCCATACCTTGTGCTTTGCTGCAGCAGCTGTGAGTCGCCTCCCGGAAGAACACTGTGGTGTTACCCTGCCAGTGAAGTGGCAGTTGAAGGATTGTTGTCCCCGGGACCGACTGCTGGAGACGATTGACCACTGGGGTATTCTGGACAGGAGAGTGATCTGTGGTATCACACGAGGCTACTGACTAGGGCGCTACCCTAGTATCGCTCGTGGAGTGGCCTGAACAGCGTTGCTGATCCGGAACCTGCCAGCAGCTTGCTGGACTTGTGGTTGACGGCCTCCACGGTGGTGCCCCAGTGGAACTGTGTTTTGGCTGGCCTGTGTCAGGGGTAGACTCAGCTTGATCGAAGGATTCGTCAAGAGACCACGAGAGCACCGAGAGGATCCAGCGTCTTCAGGAGAAAACGACCTTGTATATAATTCCCCTGTGCAGTGCTAAAACCCCTCCCCCTGTGTAACTTTTATATATTATTTATTGGTGAAGGTATTAATTATAATCTTAAGTTTTTGCCTTTCTTTCCCTTCCCCTTTTATTTTACTTGCGTCACGGATCTCATCCCTTGAAAGCCACTACTGGCTTGGGGCCGGATACCCTTCCTCTAATAACATCAGAGTACGAACCCAGATGCGACCCGAGAGGGCCGTAACATACTTCCACCTGGTAGCAATGTCGCAACTATTACGG